>NC_091476.1:145729723-146029723 GCF_036971445.1 Narcine bancroftii
TTTTCTTATTATAAAATTTGACTTGTATTGCCAACCCAGAAAGTTCTGAAACAGGGACCAGTATATTTAACCGGACTGAGTCCTTTGGACTATACCAGGATCCTCTTGCATGTCGCTATGGTTGAATGCCAGTCTCACTCGCCAGAAAAGTGCTCCAGGAGGAAACTAGTGGCGTTTTGTTGTGTATCTGTTGAAGAACTAGAGACTGCATTGTTAAGTTTCCAAGGGTGCACACTGCTGCAGCTTGACCACACCAAACACCTATCCATGATGACCTCAGGGATTGTCAGCGGGGTCACCAAATCAGTTTCTCCTGGATGATCCTGTTTCTGCCTTACATTCCAAACACAGGCTCCTAAGTTAAATAATAACTATAAATTGACCCTCTGTGTCAGTAAGTGACCAAAATAATCAAAGGGAATTTGATGAGAGAAAGTAAAACGCAGGTCATTAAAAAATAGAGAGGGAATGAGGCGAGAGGGATTGTTGGGTTGGGAGCTGGCATGGGAGCCAATAGCCAAACACCCTCCTTAATAAGCAAGTAAGTCACATTGTGGTCGTCATTCACTTTCCATTTGTGGAGGAGATGTGTGATCAACCAGTTGATGACGCATTAGTGTCTTTGAACAATGCCAAAATCAGGAGGTGCAATGTTTAGCTCTCAAGTCAGGGTGATTACTTGGGACAACTGCATCATTCCATTCCGTTTGCCAGCATTTTTCCAGATTTGGGTCGGAGGTGGCATGTTGCTAGACTGGGAATCAAGATATGAAGTCAAAAGACCTCATAAAATCAAGACATGACAGAATGACATGGTTAAATATTTAGCAAGATTCAAATTTTGTTGTTCTTTGCATCTATGTGTACAACATATTCGACATGTGTATTTTACATGCACTGAGGTAAGGCATTAGCCTTTATTTAAAAAAAAATCAGAAAAATGGCATGGAGACTGATGATATTTGAATGTGCTATTGAACTGAAAGAGAAATGGTGACTAGAATTCAGTTTACCTAATGGAGAAAAAAGTAGTTACTGCTCTTTGAATAACTCTCTCCTTCACATATCATTGATAGTCACTGAAACCAAGAGAACAGAAGACATTTTTTGGGACGTGTGATTCATTACATGATTTTTCTTTCCTGCTCCCTGAATGCAATGCTCCCATGCCATCTGTTCCTTAGCTATTTTCTTCACTTGAAAGTTTGATTGCAGCATTTGTTGACAAAAGCAAAAAGAGTGAGGCTTAAGATTTTTTTTTCTGTCCTTGGAAAGAAAAAAAAATTCCTTTTGTATGTACAAGGTGTACATAATTATGGTACAAGACATTATCAAATTTTGAAAAGGTGAAAGATAAGTTGGAAAGTTTTAAAAGCTTGAAGAATGCAGTAAGGGCTCTATCTTACAAGCTGCAACTCAACCCTTTTTAAGGTTTAACATCCAGCTTTCCAATCTTTGTTTCCTGAATGAATATCAGTCTCATTCCTCAAAACATATCACGGCCAAATCAGCAATTAATGTCCTTTGTGACTAGGACCAGACACCACTGAGAGTTACCTGGATTATGAAGTAATTGGTCTCAACCATGAGTTTCAAAAGTATGTAAATATTACCTTTATAACTGATTACATTAATTGAAAACTTCCAATGAAAATTCAAGGAACAAATCTTGTATCGACTACAAAGAAAAGTCTCTAAGACTGTTAGACTACTAGATCATTGGAACAGTTGGAAAGAAGCCTCCTTAAATTAGGAATTCTGCCAGAGGCCAAAACATCTTTAATTAAAGGCATAATCATATTTGGTGGTCATTCCTAATATTGCTAAGGATGATCCCAAAGGGAGTAATCCAGGCAAAGAACAATTTTCAGATGTAACCTTGGAAGAAAATTTATGGCCCTGCATAGTCTATATAAATCAGTGGAGAAATTATGGTGGCTATGATAATTCACTGGCTTATTATAAATATTACCAAAGTACATTCAGTGAAAAAGTCCTTCTTCAAGGAATAAGCAAAATCATGTAGACAAATTGAAAGGCAGGCGGATGAACTTGAGGATGTAGTTGAAATGGATCTAAAGTTGGAAGGGGAAGGAATATTTTATTGAAGCAGTTTGCAAAGCAGGTAGGGAAATGGCATGAAGGGGCCGTTAATAAGGACAAAGACTCTTTGAGAGCCACAAAGTTTGACGTAGTCATGGATGCAGATAACTGATGCAGCTTGCAAGGTCAAAAAGACAGTGGATACTGATTTTAGTAGCTGTTGGAATACAGTGAGTATTTAGTGGACAATAGATTATCGTCAGGATGCGGGACCTGAATATCAAGCAGAGTCAAGAGGAGTTTGTTAGACCACATGTACTTGACCAAACTCAACTAGGTGGGTTCAGTCATGGTATGGCCATCCATTGTTGAATCACTAATCAGCAGGCAAATGATCAGGAATCAGAGAAGGAGAAGGCAAACAAAAGATGATGATGAAGTAAAAGCAACTGTCAAAGACCTGTCAATGCCACTACAATAAAAAGGAGAGCAGACACAAATATGTGTATAATAGAGCAATTTTCCAGACTTCAGGATGTCCTTAAACTCTTCCCAAAGCCAATAAAGTTTTTTAAAATTATTTGATTTTATAAAAATTTAGAAATACAGCAGTTACAGGCTCTTTCGGCCCATGAGCCCTGCCGCCCAATTACACCCAATTGACGTAAAACACCCATACATTTTGAAGGGTGGGAGGAAACCAGAGCACCCAGAGAAAACGCAGGAAGACATGGGGAGAAAGTAAAAATTCCTTACAGACAGCGCAGGATTTGAAACCATGTTGCTGTGCTGTAGCAGTGTTGTGCTAACCATGCCAACCTTTGAAAGGTGATGACTGTCATGGTAGAGGAAACAAATGGAGAAAGAGTCAGAAGATGCTGGAACCTACAGCAAAAATTTTAAATGCTGTAAGAACTGGGCGGTACGGATAGAGTTGCAGTTACAGCGTCAGTCATAGGGACTGGGATTTGAACCCTGCACTGTCTATAACGAGTTTGTATGTTCTCCCCGTGTCTGTGAGCATTTTTCACGGGGACTCCGGTTTCTTCTCACCATTCGAAACGTAGGTCAATCCAGTGTAATTGGGCAGTATGGGCTCGTGAGCCCAAAGGATCTGTTATCGTGCCGTATGTCTAAATTTAAAAAAAAATTAAGCAGTGGGCATGGAATAAAATGAATACTCAATATTACAAAATGAAATAATGCTCCCATACACAAAAAAGAGTGATGAATCAAGCAATATTAAAAACAGGGAGAGGGATCGATGTGTGATAGGTGGACCAAAGTGTTATCCTTGCATAGTAGCTAGTCTGTGCACTGGAGGATCTCACAAACAGCAATGTCATGATGTCCAGACAATTCAGTGAAGTGGAAGTAAAACATGAAAGTCTGTAGACACAGTGGTTGAAGAAAAAAAACTCAGAGCTGGAAAAATTCAGCAGGTCAACCAGTGTACTTTATAGAACAACGATAAAGGTACATAACCAACATTTTGGGCTTGAGCCCTCCATCAAGGTATGAGGAAAATGTAGGCACGTGCATCCCTATCAGGATCTCCTCGTGGCCAACCATTTCAATTCTGCGTCCCACTGACATGTCTGTCCATGGCCTCATGCACTGCCAAACCAAAGCCAACCGTAAATTGGAGAAGCAACACCTAAATTTTGTCTTGGCACTCTGCATCTGGATGGCATTAATATCAACTTCTCTAGTTTCTGCTAGACAATTCCCTGTTCTCCCTCCCTTCCCTATCCCTCTGTCTCCTTTCCTGCAGCTCACCACCTCCTTGCCTTTCCTTCAAAGAGCCATTCCGCCCTCCCTGTTTGTTGATGTGCCCACCCTCCCTTATCCATCTAATACTTCCTGCCTGTGGACCTGTGCTCCTCCCCCTGCTCCCCATCACTATTTTGTTCGGCCACCTGCCTACATTTTGTCCATATCTTGATGAACGGATCAAATCTGTATCTTTACCTTTGCTACATAAAGTACCCTGCTTGACCTCTTGAATTTCTCCAGCTTTGTGTTTTCAATTCATTGAAGTGCTTTTAACTGAGGAATCAATAATTAGAAGGTGATAAATCCCTAACTTTTCATTTAAATAGTACAGTAAAACCTCATTAGAATGCAGTAGTTGGGGTCCAAGATTTCATACCGCATTACAGCCAAGATGCAGAACAGATGCATATATGTCATGATTCAGGAAGCAGGAAAACAGAATTTAAGGCCACCTGAATTGTTCTGCCATATCCACCCCCACCCCCTTCCAGTCGCGCTGCTGTCTCCCCCCCCCCACCACCGCTCGCCCACATGACTCACGCTGCCAGTGTCACCCCCTCGCCCACTCAAATTGCGCTGCTCGACTCGCGCTGCCGGTCTCCCCCTCCCCCCCACCCTGCTTGCCTAACTCGTGCTGCCGGTCTTTCCCCCTCGCCCGTCATAAGGGACCATTTTTGAGTTTGTGGCTGTTAGCCACTGTTAGCCTGGCATCCTAAAATCAGTGTTCGGGGTCCACAGACACCCAAGCTATAAGCGATTCCGCAGATTAACGAATTGCATTCTAATGAAGTTTCACTGTACCATGGATTTTCCAGTGTAGCACTGCTCCTGGTGAAATTTGAATCAATATAATTGGGAATCTCGTGTTATTTGGTAGTCACTTTCATTTTGCTGATGCTCAACTTAGGTTATTTAATTTGAAAAAAAAATCAACATTCCTCGAATGTGGATGGACTTGATATTGGCATTCACTTTGTCTTTTGTTGGAGTGTCAATCTTGTGAAAAATATTGTGGAGTCTTGAATTTTGAAATATAAATATAAGATGCTGTAAATGCTTAAAGATCAGGCAACTTCAGAAAAGAAAAAAAATTTCTGTTGAATCACATTTCATTAAAGCATCCTGAAAAAAAGTTATCCAAAAGTTACTGAACTTGCACACAAAAAAATGTCTTTTAAAAGACGCTTAGCTACATGGATAAAAAAGGTTTATCGGGATATGGGCAAAATACAGGCAAATGGGACAAGCTCAGGTAATAATTTGATGGGCATGGACACGTTGGGCTGAAAGGACTGTTTCTGACTCTATCCAATAACTTCAGCTCCATGGCAGGATGCAACATTACAGATCTAACTGATTCAGACACCCTTCATCAAGGGTTAACTTTGTTGCACATCATCATAGACCTCTCTCCTAATTGCTAACTGGCATTCTTGAAAATAGGTTTAAACTCAATTAACCCAATGCTGTTGGCATAGGAGGACCCAATAGGTGCCAAGACTGACTGTTGGAGGAATTCTGGAGGTTGAGCAGCTGAGGTGGGGGGTAAGGACTTGTCAATGTTTCGGCCGATACTTTGCATCAGGAACCCCGAGATAATTCCTTCACCCACCCACCCCCCCCCCCCCCCCACTCCCTCCACACGCACACAAAAATTAACCCACTGAGTTCCTACAGCAGTCTGTTTTATTGCCCCGGGTTCCAGCATCCGGTCTCTCATGTCTCCAACAAGTGCCTCTCGAATTAGATTAATTGGCAGCTTGTAACTGCATTAAACAATTACATGGTAGAAAAGACTAGAAATAATCATTTGCAAGGTCCTGCCTGAACATAACCTCTTCCTTTGGTGAAATCTGTTTGGAGTTCATCTTGCATGGTTCTGCCTCTCATTTCGTTCCAAAGGAGCCTCTTTGATGATCAGGGTACGGAGCATTAATTATGCAAAAATTGGCAGGAATGTAGAGCAAAACCTTTGTGAGTAGTCCAAGCTACACAACCTCTCCTGAATGCTACCAAAGCATTTGTTTCAGTGATGATGTTTTCCATATTGTGCTTTTGATTGTGAATATGTTTTGGTGACCCCCTATGAATTATGCAGAGGAGTCTGGAACTGTGGCTGGGTCTCGATCCAAACCTCCCACAGCTCCACCAAGCCAGTGGGAATTATGTTTAAACCTCCCGGCCAAAAGCCAGGAAACAAACAAATAGAGAACACCTTCCCAGGTCTCCTTAACTAATGATTGGGATTACTATATACAAATGGGTATTGCATCAGGGATCCACATGAGAGGCTGCAGATGCTGGATTCTGGAGTAAAAAGCAATCTGATGGAGGAACCCTGCAGGTCAAGCAGCATCAGTAGGAGAGAAATAATGGTCAACATTTTAGGCCAGTACCCTTCATCAATATGAAAAGTTGACCACTCTTTTTCTTCCACCAATACTGAGATTCTTGACTTCACTATGGACGTTGTCCACAGAAACATCATTTGATAATTGGATCAAACTGTAACAGGAAAAGTCCTTCAATCAAAACTAGGAAATTAATCCACATCGTCAATCTATTGCTGTTCTGTGACTGTGTCCCTGCCGAGCCACGATCTATGAACCAGTACTCCATTAATGTCTTTAGCACCAAGCTGATCCTGCAGTCTGTGCCACTTGGCAATCGCCGGGTCCCAACAGTCTTTTGCCTTTGTGGCTGGATGTACATCATTGACCTTTTTGAAAACAACTTATTGTTCTTTTTCTACATTCTCTGCAAAACTCATTCCAGTTGCGCTCATCTATTTGCTTATTCAAATCTACTTCCTATCTTTGTCTTGAATTATGAGGCCCTACTTTTTGAGCTTTATTTTTGTATCAACCTATATATTTCTTTGTATCCTTGTTAGAAACAAAAGTTGGGCGGTATGGTTAGTTTAGCAGATAGCACGATGCTGTTACTGTGCCAATGACCTGGGTTTGAATCGTGCTGTCTATAAGGAGTTTGCATGTCCACCCCATGTTTGTGTGGCTTTCTTCTGGGTGCTCCCGTTTCCTCCCACCCTTCAAAATGTCCAGGGTTGTTTGGCCGGCAAGGGCTCGTGGGCCAGAAGGGCCTGTTACCGTGCTGTCTGTCTAAATTTAAAAAGTCACAATGGTTAGGTTAGGTAATTGATAGATCCTTTCTCTATCAGTGCTGAAGCTATACATGAGCAGCTGATTTCAGTGATTAAAAATCACGCTTTCGGGGTACAGAGTTTGACAATCTATGTTGTGTTTATCAGGTTCTGTCGAGGGCCTTGTGTGTGCATCTGGAATTTCTGAGGAGGCAAAACAAAATTTAAAAAAAACTGCAGAAGCTGTAAATCTGAAATAAAAACAAAACAAAAAAAAATTGCCAGAAACAGTGCATGCTAAGGATAATCTTGAAAAGAGAAACTGATTTAATGTCTAATGAAAGATCTTTGACCTGAAATAGTACACAGTAAAATCCCTGGTATCCGGCACCTATGGGGATTGGTAGATGCTGGATTAGTGTATTTTCCATTCGTTTGAGATTGCGTGTTGCATGATTGCAAGGTGTGCCAATTTTAAATGTATGTATTTTTAACTATTTATTTTCTGCAATTTTTTTGCTGGTTGCTGAAGGCAGCTGGTTGCTTGAATTCCAGATAATGAAGAAGGTTTTCAAGGATTGCAGAGGGATTTGGGCTGCTTAGAAAAGTGGGCTGAAAAATGGCAGATGGAATTTAATGCTGATAAGTGTAAGGTGCTTCATTTTGGTAAGAAGAATCAGAATAGGACATATGTGGTAAATGGGAGAGCATTGAGGAATACAGAAGAGCAGAAAGATTTAGGAGTAACTGTACATCGTTCCCTGAAGGTAGAAACTCACGTGAATAGGGTGGTGAAGAAGGCTTTTAGTATGCTGGCCTTTATCAATCATTGCATGGAATATAGGAGTTGGGAGGTGATGTTGAGATTGTATAAGACGTTGGTGCGGCCTAATTTGGAGTTCTGTGTGCAGTTCTGGTCGCCTAATTATAGGAAGGATATAAACAGAGTGGAGAGAGTTCAGAGAAGGTTTACCAGAATGTTGCCTGGGTTTAAGCATCTGGAGTATGGGGAGAGATTGGACAGATTGGGTCTTTATTCTTTGGAGCGTAGAAGGTTGAGAGGGGATTTGATAGAAGTATTTAAGATTATGAAAGGGATAGACAGAATGGATGTGGATAGACTATTTCCGTTAAGAGGAGGAAAGATTAAAACAAGAGGACATGAGTTAAGAATTAAGGGGCAGAGGTTTAGAGGTAACATGAGGGGGAACTTCTTTACTCAGAGAGTGGTAGCTGTGTGGAATGATCTTCCGGGAGAAATAGTGGCGGCGGAGTCAATTGTATTATTTAAGAAAAGGTTGGACAGGTATATGGATGAGAAGAAGATGGAGGGTTATGGGCATTGTGCAGGGAGGTGGGACTAGAAAGGGGTGTTTGGTTCGGTGCGGACTAGAAGGGCCTAATGGCCTGTTTCCGTGCTGTAATTGTTATGTTTATGTTTTATGTTTATCATAAATTGGAAACGAGAAATAAACTGCTAAGGGCTTGGCAGAGATCTTGTGTCATCATGGGTCTGGGGTGCCTCTTGATCTGTGTCTTCCAGTATTTCATGCTTTTGAAGTGGGGAAATGTATTACTATTAGTTGAATGAAGGAGAACTTTAAAGTATTTGAGAGTACCAGATTTTGTTATAATCAGGTTATGAGATTCTTACGTGAAAATTTTGGTCTAGATCCGTTATTGCCAGCAGGGGCAGAAGTGGAGTCATTGCTGTGTAATGGAGATACAAAGAAATATATAGGTTGATACAAAAATAAAGCTCAAAAAGTAGGGCCTCATAATTCAAGACAAAGATAGGAAGTAGATTTGAATAAGCAAATAGATGAGCGCAACTGGAATGAGTTTTGCAGAGAATGTAGAAAAAGAACAATAAATGTGAGGTATAGGTTGGTACAATATCATTTTATTCATCAGTTATATCTGACACCACTAAAGCTAAATAAATTGAACCATACTTTCTTAAATTTATGTTTTAGATGTGGACAGGAAGTTGGTACATTTTTATATTCTATTTGGCAGTGTCCTAAGATTAAACCTTTTTGGTTGGAAATAGGTAATTTATTAGAATGAATAATGGGGGTTAAATTCCCACAAGATCCAATGTTATGTTTATTGGGTGATATTAGAGGGGTTAAACCTAAATTAAAATTGAATATGTACCAAGTGACATTTGTTCAAATTGCTTTAGCAAAAGCTAGAAAATGTATTGCTATAACTTGGAAGTCTGATCCAGAATTGAGAATTGAGAGATGGCATGTGGAAGTTCAGAGATGTATACCACTTGAGAAAATTATTTATAATTTAAGATTTAAATATCATATATTTTGGAAAATATGGTGCCCATATTTACAATCTATGGATATGAATATTTAAATGAATCTCATATATTCCCTTTCTCCTAACGATCTCTGTATATTAGAAAAATCCCTATAGTAAGGGGCGCTCCTGTTGAAGATCTCTTGTCCTACTCTTTTTTGCTTTGTAAGAGGTTAGAGGGGGGAGGGTGGGAGGTTTATGGATGGGGAGTTATTTGTCTCTTATTCTTTTCTTTTTTCTTATATATAGCACATGTATTTCAAAGGGGTTTGCATTATTGTAAAATAAGTGGATTTTTTGTGGTTTTAAATTTATAAATAAAATTTGAAAAAAAAAGCAATACACTGTCTCCTCTCTCAGGTTGATGTGAGAGATCCAAAGGTTCTATGAAGAGCAAGGGAGTTCTCTATGTTATCTTGGTCAATATTTAACCTTCAAACATCATGACAAAAAAAAAATTATCCAGTCCTCCTCATATTGTTGTCCATGAGAGCTTGATGTAAGTAAATTGGCTGATATGTACAGTATAGAAGCCATTAGGGTTAGGGATAGATTTAGAGTTAGGAATTTATAAATGTAATGAAAGGCGCAAGTCATTTCCAGTTAACCATAAACAGTTGATTTGATGTGTGCATTGTTAACCATCATCAAGACACTGGAATTAACACCAACACCTAAAAAAAAAATCAATCTCATAAACTTTGCACAAAAATGACAGAATTGGGAACACCAGTCCCTAATGAATGCTTTTTATTGAACACAGAATTTGTATACATGGACAGGATCTTCATAATTATTCAGCTAATTTGTGTTGTTTAATGAAATGGATGTTATTTCTTGTCAAAGCTCTACTAGAGCTGGAGATGTTAAAGATGAAATGCAAAGCTCGTTGAGTTCTGTCATTTTCTAACTGCTTTTCCACTGATGATATTTTTTTTTGTACTTCCCATGAAAGACTCTATTTCAAATAACATTCTAATTTTCTGAAATACATTCGGATGATTTTGAAATGCAGGGGGAAAGGTTTGCACAACATGGATTTCAATTCTTCATTGCAGGTCTTTTCCATTTGCTTAATTTAGTACACAGGACTCGTACGTGGGGACCATGTATTTTATGTTGATGAATGCATCTTCTCCTCCAAAACGCTCAAACACCTCCAGAGTTTCATTTATAAGGTCACCGATATTTTCTCGTTTCTGCTGACTGTAGTCAATACCATCTCCTGAATTTACTGGTGATGAGAAGGAAAAAGCAGAGGACAATCATTTCAGAGATCAAAAGAATATATCTTATCCAATCAATGTACATTTTTTTCTGCGTAGGTAATATACTACATTTAAGTGTTTTTAAGATATTGAGAAGAATCAACATGAATAATTGCTTGTGTGGTACTTAGATCAGAATTCTGTAATGGCCTGGCCTCAGTTTCCATGAAAATGCCTCCATGACTACTCTGCACAGAGGTCTTCATAACTTAAAATATTCTGAAGGTACTTAATCGTGGTAGCCATTGTGGGATATATGCCCTGATGGGGAAGATTTGGAACCAGTTGTATAGTCTGTGAATAAAGATCTGCCTGTTTGAAGCTGAAATGCAAAGAAAAATTCTCCTTTCAAAAGAGTGAGCGGTTTTGGAATTCTTCATTCCAGAGACACAGAATTAGTAAATGCATTCATAGATTTTTGAAGTAATGGGATATCAGGGGTTATGAAGATCAGACACGAGAGAGGAGATCAACAAACAGATGAGTTATGCTGATAATGAATAATGGAGCAGGTTTGAAGAGCTATAAGGGCTCATGAAGCTTCGACTGACGTTTGTATCGTCCTTATAAGAGGAATGTGTAAGATTCCATTGTGGAGTGGATTTTCTCTCTCTCTCTCTCTGTATTCAAAGAAAATCCTGAGCTTTTTGAATTAATTGAAATGCATTTCAAAAATCTTGAAAATATATTAATTGCCTTTGCTTTTTTAACCCTTGGAAACTTTTTGTATCGACCATTGACAGTCACATCAATAAGCACAGACGTCGATATGCTCTTAGAATTTGGACAGGACTGTCCAAACAATGCAAATAACTCAGTCCCACCAACATTAGGGATGGATTTTGAGACTTTGGGAAACATCAGATCTAGCATTTAATTGTTCTTTAACTGAGTGCTCCAGTGAGTAAATCTTTGATTATATTGCTCTAAAATCTATTGTAACTGTGGTTGGACAATTAACTCCTTGAAGTCCCAGACCAGAGGATGCAAATTTAAAAGCCACTTTGCCTTGCTGAGAATTTGAATTTGAACTCCAAAAAAACAATTAAAAACACCCATCAGTGAAAGTGAAAGGGCCAGATTGACATTAAAAACAATTGCTTTGAGGAAAGAAACTTGCCATGAGAAAAGATCCACAGTAATATCAACTGTCTGCAATAGTCAAACAAACCATGCGGTAGTAGTTCAGTGGGAGTTGCTTACTTCTCAAGGTAATTGGGGATGTACACAAGAATCTTGAGTCTTGCTGCATACCTCTCTATCCATCAGGAATTTATCAAATTGGTTTTTAATTTAATTTAATTTTTAAATTTAGACATATAGCATAGTCACAGGCCCTTCTGGCTCTTGAGTTCGTGCCACCCAATTAAACCCAATTAACCTACAATCCCCTGTACATTTTGAAGGGTGGGAAGAAGGGTGGGAGTGCCCAAAGGAAATCCACGCAGGCAAGGGGAGAAGGTACAGACTCCTTACGGACATCGTCGGATTTGAACTTAGGTCGCTGGCGCTGTATCAGTGTTACGCTAACCATGATGCCCTAAATTTTAGGTATATAGCACGGTAACAGGCCCTTTTGGCCCACAAGCCCATGCTGCCCAATTACACCCAAATGACCAACAACCCCAATATATTTACTCGTCACCGAAGATACACTGAACTCCTCAATTAGTTTATAACCTTGATAACTTGAAGAAGGGCTGAGGCCCAAAACATTGGGTCAATATCCTTACTTCCTATGGATGCTGAGTTCCTCCAGCAATCTTGTCGTTTACTACAATCATGGTGTCTGCAGACTTTCGTGTTTAACTTTAGTTTATAACCTCACTAACTATTCCCCTTACTTTTTCTGCAGGAATAGTTAAATTGGGAAGAATATCATCTGCATAACCCTAAATTTGCCCTGATGTTCTATTCTAGTCTTGATGGCATTCTAAATCCAGTTTGGAGCTTCATGCCAGTTGTTGGGCTCGTATCAGGTGTAATTGTGCTTAATTGTTTAACTCGGCCAAAAAAATCCATGTATCTTTATTTGAAAACACTGTTCATTATCCAACATTGGACAGAGTTAAAGAACTCTAATTATTTCTGCTGCAAGTGACAAATGTACAGTGATTGTCAGAAATATTTTAATTGCTTTTCGTCTAATGCCACTTGTGTCTAATCTTCCTGTTAATTGCAGCTTTTGTGGATTTCTTCAGAGATATTTCAACCCTGTTAATTTTTATTACCTCCCTACGTTGACATCATAAATCTGGCTGTCAGGTTGGACATAACAACAAGTGGAATTTAATGTACGTGCTGTTGCAGTAATTGTAATTCCCTCTAACAAATCTGTTGTAGCTACAGCAGAATCTATACTCTATGCGATAGGGACTTTGATTCAAAGCTTCAGAAATTAGCAGCAATAAAATATTATTAATTCACTTTAAGTTGGGTAAACGACAAGAATGTACCCCAAGTCCAACATTGGCATGAATATTTTGTCTCGATATTGACATGGACAGTGCCAATTATTATCCTGTTTGTTTCTGTGAACAAACATGCCCAACACCACACTGTACAACAAATTCTCTCTGCTGCACCTTTTAAATAATGAAGGGCAGAGAGTAAATGCAAACAGGCTTCGTCCACTGAATGGTGAGACAAGAACTAGGGGACATGGGTTAAGGGTGAAAGGTGAAATGTTTCAGGGGAACATTAGTGGGAACTTCACATAGAGAGTGGTGGGAGTGTGGAATGAGTTGCCTGCTGAAGTGGTGAATGCAAACTTAATTTTAACATTGAAGAAAATGTTGGATAGGTACATGGATAGGAGGGGCATGGAGGGCTATAGATCATTAGGACTGAGCCAATGGTTCTTCACCTTTTTTTTCCACTTACATGCCACCCTAACAATCCCTTACTCACCACAGAGCACCTATGCAAACAGCAACCCAATTTATCTTATCATGAAATAAATAGATCACTTTACTAAAACCAATGATTTAAGATGTACAAATGTTTGCAGTTCAGCATCAGTTTTAATTTTATGCATTGCCTTCCGCTGAGGTTTAATTCCAGAGCACACAGCAATTTATGTTTAATCATGTTTGGAGGTGTACCGAAAACAGTTGCATATTTAACATGTAATATCAGATAAGTGGAGGGAAATTGCTACCATTAACAAATGATTGGAAGACCGGGGGTTGAAATGGGTAAAGGATACAGATAAAATGTGGAGAAAAATTATATTTATTGAGTGGTTATGATCTGGAACTCGCTGCCCGTGAGAGAAACAGAGGCATTCAAAGGGCAATTAGATTATCATTTGCAGCAAAAATAATTTGCAGGGATCTATTAAAAGAGCAGGGGAATGGGAATGGCTTCTACATGAAGGGCAAAATGGCCTTCATTTGCTCCATAATAATTATATAATTCTAAGATTCTACATGCACAAAACATGCGTCTTTCATGCGCCTTTTGATTATAGGCAAAAGGCTCATTTACCTGCTTTCTACACCCAACCATCCTGCACCACACACATACTTTTGGCTGATCATACAAAAATCTGACCACAATCATTAAATTTGGCAGGATACACAGCAATAGAAGTAAACACATCTTATGTTAATCATTATATACAGCACACAAGCATAAGTTTAAAACCCAGAAGCTACACAAGAAACATATTTTGGCCATTTACCACAAAAGAAATAAAGCTGCTTATCACTCAATGAATCACACAGCAAAGGTAGGAGTGAGGTCCATTCTGTTGATGCATACAGTAAAACCCCCGGTATCCGGCACCTTTGGGGATTGGTATATGCCGGATAAGTGAGTTTTCCAGTTGCTGCGTGTTGCGTGAATGGAGAACTAATTGTGAAGCACATCAATTTTAAACTGCTGTATTATTTACTCATTTATTTTCCGTGTTTTTTTTTGACAGTTGCTTGAGGTTGCCAGTTGCTTGAGGTTGCCACTTGCCTGAATTCCAGATAACAGAGATTTTATTGTAATAATAATACATTAAAATATCACAAAATGGAAATTAGAAAGAAGCTGCTAAGGAATTGGCAGAGATTTTATATCATCGTTCACCTCAAGTGAAGTATCAGAAAATTGGAGTGTGCTAATGCCATAAATTTGACCGAATTCGCTGAAAATGTGGCAAAGAGGACTGATGAGGGAAGGTCAGTAGATACTGTCTACAAGGACTTTACCTTTGGCATTATCCTACATGGCAGGCTGGTCTAGAAGGGATCCAGTGTGACCTACTCAGATGGATACAAAATTAGCTTTCTGTAGGAGTAGTAGGTTATAGTAGATGAAGTAAAACATGAAAGTGTGCATTCAGGTTAAAGTAAAAACATAATGCTGGAGAAACTTAGCATGTCAAACAGTGTACTTTATATAGCAAAAATAAAAGTACATAACCAATGTTTCGGGCTTGAGCCATACCTCGATGAAGGGTTCGTATGAACCCCCCCCCCCTCCCCCCGTCTCTGTGTGGATTTACTCCGGGGGCTCCTCTCATCATCCAAAATGTACCGTGTAATTCGGCAGCATGGGCTCATGGGCTAAAATTGTCTGTTACCGTGCTGGATGTCTAAATTTAAATTTAAAATTGTGGGCAGAAGGGTTTGTCCTGTGCTGTAATGTTTTATGTTGTATATTCTAAAGCCATTTACCACTTAAATAAAAGTGATGTGACCAGTTCCTGGGACACCAGCCATTTATTCTGGTAGAAACTGGTAATTCAGGAGTGATGGTGTCAGTAGGCAAGAACAGGAAAGATTAAATACAGTTTCTCTAAATTTTTCAGAATCTCCTGTAATTCCTTGGTTAATTCCTAAATAACTGTTTTTTTTTAAAAATAACTGCCTTTATATAAACCTAATGTTTGAAGCTAACAGGATATCTGTGCCAAGTAATTTGGGTAAAGTCGTGCTGTGAGGGCAGTGTTTGTGCATTGGATTGTTCAGAGCTGCAGAAATGGGCAACAAAACTCTTCTCAAGTAAAGAAAAAGCAGGTAGCATCCATTTCTAACAGCAGAGAATTCCGAGAAATTACTTCCCAAAAAGAAGCATCAGTGGAATTGTAACCACACGCAAAGTGAATTCAACCCAAAAATGACATTTGGGAAATAGAAATATTTGGGAGTGAATCGTGATGCAAACAACCAGTAGAAACAGTAGTGGCCTGTTTGGAGACTGATAATGGAGATTTGTCACTGCACAGATCGCCTTTGTCTGCTCAGCGTGAGTTGTGGGAATGCTGCAGCCTACTGATGGTGCAGAACTCAGGAAACAGCAATCCAGAAAGGCTTGCAAACCACACGGCTTGTGGGATGGGGGAGGGGAAGAGAGAGGGAGGACGAGACAGGAAAGATCATGACTCCTTTCTAAACAAGCCATTACAGTGTGTGTACTGTGTGGAATTCAATGCTGTGTACGAATTCAGTCACGGTCTGAGATTAATTATTACCCACCCACCCTGAAATTTCAAGAGTTTCTCGAGGTATTGAAATGTGCACAGTGAGACTATCCAGTTCAGAAGAACAATGCACTGTTACAGTCTCACACTTGTGTACATATAAATATTTTAACAGAAATTTAACCAAATTAAAAGTAACCCCTCTCCTCACCCCTCCCCCCCCACCAACCAAATTAATGAAAGCTAAGTATCCATGGATGACTCCAAAGCATTTTCTGTTTACAGAACAGCTTTGACATGTGACTTTTGCAGCTGCCTGATGCAGAATGTGAACATTTCTGGAAATGCAGAAAACAGACTATTTCCTTGCAACTAGTTTCCTTATTCAAGTGGAACAATGAGAAACCTGCATTTTTTTTGTTCATCTGTTTTGATTCCCTGAGCTTCGGGATATTTATACTGTAACATACCTCCTCTTGTTTGCTTCATTACTAAAATCTGAAATTGACTTTAGGGCCACTTTTGCTTTCCAGATGCAAGGATTCACAGTAATCTGGTAGTCACAAGTAACTGACAAATTGGCAATTCTCAGGTTGCATCAATAACTACAATATGGTCATGAGAAAATTCTAAGGAGTATGGGGGAACTTGTGAGAACCAAAGGATGGAATATTCTTACTTTCAATAATAAATACTTTGAACAAATACTAAATAAAATGGAATTGTCCTGCAAAAATTTTTATTAATTATAGGAATAAATATTACCCAATTGGATTGTTTTATTGTTCAGCTTTGTTGAACTGTTCTCATCTAATTTCAGCTTTATTTATCCAATTAACATCTTTAGATTGTCTTGTTCTCTCATTGTTGCCCCTGGAGGCCTCTGATCTTCCCAATTAGCATTTTGTTTTTTTAATTACATCATTCAAAATCAGTATCATTTTTATGGTAATAGGACACAATTATATCTCACTCCCACCTGTTTTGACCCCTCCACCATCTCTGAGCTGTCAGACTATATGCCAGATCAGGTGGGAGTATTTATTGTCTATGTAATGAAACAGACAAAACCAGTCCTTGTTTTTCCTGGAGGAGAAGCCCAGTACCTCTTCAGTGGATTGCAGTATGGTAGTCTTCAACTGATCCCAGAGGGTTTCAGGGGACGGGTCCGTGAGGCGGGTTGCAACGTCGAGCTTTGCTTTGAGGTTTGCCTGGAAGTTTCCTCTCGCTTCGTCTGACTGCAGTTTTCCAACATTGAACCTCTTTCTGGGGGCTTTATTGTTCCTGGGCTTTGGCTTGAAGTGAAGGTTGAGCTTGCAGCGAACCAGCCGGTGGTCAGTGTGGCATTCCGCGCTAGGCATGACCCTGGTGTGGAGCACATCTTGTTTGTCACTTTCTCGCACCAGGATGTAGTCCAGGAGGTGCCAGTGTTTGGATCAGGGATGCATCCAGGTGGTCTTAAGGCTGTCCCTCTGCTGAAAAAGGGTATTTGTAATGACAAGTCGCTGTTCTGCGCAGAGCTCCAACAGGAGGCGCCCATTGTCGTTGCACTTGCCGACGCCATGCTTGCCCAGGATTCCTGGCCTGGTTTCTGAGTCTTTGCCGACACGAGCGTTGAAGTCGCCCAGGATGACAACCTTGTCGGCTGTAGGGGTACGTTGGATGAGGTTGCGCAGGTCGGTGTAGAACTTGTTCTTTTCTGCTGGTTCCGCCTGGAGGGTTGGAGCATAGACACTGATGAGGGTGATGTGACGCTTGTTTTGAAGTGGGAGTCGCATGGACATGATTCGGTCCGAGAGGCCTGTCGGAAGGTTTTCGAGTTTGGAGGCAATGAAGCTCTTGACCATGAAGCCTACACCAGATAGGCGTCGTTCATCCGAAGGCTTGCCAGACCAGTAGAGTGTGTAACCCGCGCCGCGTTCTTGGAGCTGCTGGCAAAGAAGCGAGCTGCCCACCAGGCTCACCTTACAAAGCCGTCCTGTCCAGAGAAGAAACAAGCCTTCCGTCGCGCATGCAGCCATCTTCAGCGCAAACTACGGGAGATCCAAAATGAGTGGTGGACTAGCCTCGCCAAACGAACACAGCTCAGCGCGGACATTGGCGACTTCAGGGGCTTCTACGAGGCTCTAAAGGCTGTGTACGGCCCCTCACCCCAAGTCCAAAGCCCGCTGCGCAGCTCAGACGGCAAAGTCCTCCTCAGCGACAAGATCTCCATCCTCAACCGATGGTCAGAACACTTCCAATCTCTTTTCAGTGCCAACCGCTCAGTCCAAGATTCCGCCCTGCTCCAGCTCCCTCAACAGCCCCTAAGGCTAGAGCTGGATAAGGTTCCCACCCTGGATGAGACATATAAGGCAATCGAACAACTGAAAAGTGGCAAAGCAGCAGGTATGGATGGAATCCCCCCAGAAGTCTGGAAGGCTGGCGGCAAAACTCTGCATGCCAAACTGCATGAGTTTTTCAAGCTTTGTTGGGACCAAGGTAAACTGCCTCAGGATCTTCGTGATGCCACCATCATCACCCTGTACAAAAACAAAGGCGAGAAATCAGACTGCTCAAACTACAGGGGAATCACGTTGCTCTCCATTGCAGGCAAAATCTTCGCTAGGATTCTACTAAATAGAATAATACCTAGTGTCGCCGAGAATATTCTCCCAGAATCACAGTGCGGCTTTCGCGCAAACAGAGGAACCACTGACATGGTCTTTGCCCTCAGACAGCTCCAAGAAAAGTGCAGAGAACAAACCAAAGGACTCTACATCACCTTTGTTGACCTCACCAAAGCCTTCGACACCGTGAGCAGGAAAGGGCTTTGGCAAATACTAGAGCGCATCGGATGTCCCCCAAAGTTCCTCAACATGATTATCCAACTGCACGAAAACCAACAAGGTCGGGTCAGAGAGCAATGAGCTCTCTGAACCCTTCTCCATTAACAATGGCGTGAAGCAAGGCTGTGTTCTGGCACCAACCCTCTTTTCAATCTTCTTCAGCATGATGCTGAACCAAGCCATGAAAGACCCCAACAATGAAGACGCTGTTTACATCCGGTACCGCACGGATGGCAGTCTCTTCAATCTGAGGCGCCTGCAAGCTCACACCAAGACACAAGAGAAACTTGTCCGTGAACTACTCTTTGCAGATGATGCCGCTTTAGTTGCCCATTCAGAGCCAGCTCTTCAGCGCTTGACGTCCTGCTTTGTGGAAACTGCCAAAATGTTTGGCCTGGAAGTCAGCCTGAAGAAAACTGAGGTCCTCCATCAGCCAGCTCCCCACCATGACTACCAGCCCCCCCACATCTCCATCGGGCACACAAAACTCAAAACGGTCAACCAGTTTACCTATCTCGGCTGCACCATTTCATCAGATGCAAGGATCGACAATGAGATAGACAACAGACTCGCCAAGGCAAATAGCGCCTTTGGAAGACTACACAAAAGAGTCTGGAAAAACAACCAACTGAAAAACCTCACAAAGATAAGCGTATACAGAGCCGTTGTCATACCCACACTCCTGTTCGGCTCCGAATCATGGGTCCTCTACCGGCACCACCTACGGCTCCTAGAACGCTTCCACCAGCGTTGTCTCCGCTCCATCCTCAACATCCATTGGAGCGCTTACACCCCTAACGTCGAAGTACTCGAGATGGCAGAGGTCGACAGCATCGAGTCCACGCTGCTGAAGATCCAGCTGCGCTGGATGGGTCACGTCTCCAGAATGGAGGACCATCGCCTTCCCAAGATCATATTATATGGCGAGCTCTCCACTGGCCACCGTGACAGAGGTGCACCAAAGAAAAGGTACAAGGACTGCCTAAAGAAATCTCTTGGTGCCTGCCACATTGACCACCGCCAGTGGGCTGATAACGCCTCAAACCGTGCATCTTGGCGCCTCACAGTTTGGCGGGCAGCAACCTCCTTTGAAGAAGACCGCAGAGCCCACCTCACTGACAAAAGGCAAAGGAGGAAAAACCCAACACCCAACCCCAACCAACCAATTTTCCCTTGCAACCGCTGCAATCGTGTCTGCCTATCCCGCATCGGACTTGTCAGCCACAAACGAGCCTGCAGCTGACGTGGACTTTTCACCCCCTCCATAAATCTTCGTCCGCGAAGCCAAGCCAAAGAAAGAAAGAATGAAACAGAAATGTAATATTACACAAAATTGCCTCGAGTCTGCCATAAGACAGACAAAGATTCACTATTAGCATTGCCCAGTGCCTGTTACTGTCTTGCACATAGATTTCAGTCACAGACATTCTTTTTGTATTTCGCCAGGAAAACAGTGCAGTGGTGTCCACCAACACCCCCCCCCCCCCCCAACAATCACCTTGCCCCTCTCAATTCCAATTCACCCCAAATATTGTTTCAGATTGAATTTGTTTTCCTGGTTCTTCTGATTCCTTACTGGCTCCATCACTGCACAGCAGCCCTCATCCCTGCCTTCCTAGGACATCTCCTGCTGTGATTCACACAAATTCATGTTCTCCACACTAGATCATTGTCTTCAGTGAGCTATGCGATAATTTGTGATTTCCTGTTGTCCTAACCAATACTATCTCTAAAACGGGCCTACTGTTCATCTTTCTTTTTAAAATATTTTTATTGAGTTCAATTTAATAATCTCATATAAATGTTGCATTGACATAACAGAAGGAAATATCAAAGGTAAAGGTTCCATTATTGTTACATAATACTAAATTTAGAATGTAACATACATGAAATTCTTTAACTTTGTCCACAGAAAGGAAGACAGAAAGTCTGAAATGAGGGCCCAATGAGGAACAAACTCATGACCCCTGGTTTACAAGACCAGTGCTCTAACCACTGAGCTATCAGAGCCTCTAAAATATATATAAATAATATACAACAGGTAAAAATTCTCTAATTAACAGTTTCCTATTTTCATTATTAATTGCCCATTAGTATTATTAAGATTAAAATGAAAATCACATGAATTACTTTAAAATCGATCTGTTCATAACTTGGTAAAATATCAATTAATATTAATATTTTAGTCGAGGACCATCTAATTAATCAATTTATATTATGAAACAAAGAAAAAAAAATGAAAAACAAAACTAACGCTAATCTAACCCCTCCCTCTAATCGATATGAAAGAAACAAAGAAAAAAGAGAGCAACAAAACTGGATCAGATTGCTACCCCCAGAAGCCATACGGAGTATCGCCGGAGCAGCCCAACAGCCTAAAACTCCCGACCATGATGATATTCTATGAATGAATCCCTTACCTTTTCAAACTGGAACTTTTTATCTAAATTTTTTCCAAACATAAATATGCCATTACATCATTTAGCCACTGCCCATGAGTCGGTGGAAGTTCATCTTTCCACTTCATTAAAACACCTTGTCTGGCTTTCAGCATACTAAAAGCTGGTCTACTGTTCATCTGTTCCATTTCTTAAAGACTCACGGTTCTTGTTGGAATTCATCCTAAAATATTGTATTTGTCTTGTGTGTTTCAACAAATAAGTCAAGTTTATTGTCATCTGATCGCACAAGTACAATTCAACGAAACAGTGTTCTCTGGTCCTCAGTGCAAAACATGCAGACATTCAACCAGACATAACACACATATAGATAAACAATACACATGCAGGATAAGTGTTCATCTAAATAAATAAATACATAAATGAATACTGTTTCGTGAATATGAGAGATTTGGATGTTTACTGTGATCAGTTCCTTTGGTTGTTCAGCATTCTCACTGCCTGTGGGAAGAAGCTACTCCTCAGCCTGGTGGTACTGGCTCCGATCCTCCTGTATCTCTTTCCCAATGGGAGCAGCTGAAAGATGCTGGGTGCAGGGTGGAAAGGGTCTTAAAGTAATTTGAGCACCCTCTTCAGACAATGATCCCGTAGATCACGTCAATTGGGGGGGAGGGGGGGGTGGAGGGAAATTCTAGTGATCCTCTCTTCCACCCTATATGGCACAGGACACCATTCCATAACTTTCATGTGTTATTTTGGCTGTGTGTTTGCTGAAACTCAGTCAATTGCACTTTAATTCTGAGTCAGCAGGTTTGAGTTCAAGCTCTAAGCAGGGACGAGAGACCAACAACCTTGGTGCAGAGCAGAGGAATTGCCACATTGCCAGGTGATGCAGAGGCTTCAAACCAAGCCCACCTCTGCTCTCTTTGGTGGATCTAAAAAAGCCAATGGTGCTATTTTTAAGAAGAGCAGTAGACTTTTCCTTGGACTCCCTGCCCAATATCTGAAAAGCAGGTATTGATGTTCTTGACTGGCAGTGTTACCCAGCATTTTTTGTTTTTGTTTCACAAAAATAGATTTTTTGTTCGATACGATATCTTTATTTATGGGACGTTGCTGCCACACTTCCTCAAGTTCAAGTTCATCAACATCTGTTTCATCTATGCAACAGCATTCTCCAGTCTTTGGTGCACAAACATGCAAACACACATACAGACATAACACACACACAGACAAACTATACTGTAAATATGCAGTATGTATATACTACACTGTGCTTATGCAGTACGTATATATAAACTTAGTAAATATTATTGAATAGATAGCAGAGATTCAGAGGGTTTTTATGAGCAGTTCCCTTGGTCGTTCAGCATCCTCACTACCTGTGGGAAGAAGCTGTTTCTCAGCCTGGTGGATCTGGCTCTGACACTCCTGTATCTCCTTCCCAATAGGAGTAGCTGAAAGATGCTATATGCAGGGTGGTAGAGTCCTCGGTGATTTTGCAAGTCCTCTTCAAACAACAATCTCAGAGATCACATCAATGGGAGGGGAGTGAGAAACCAGTGATCCTCTCTGCTGCTCTTGGGTTCCTGTGGATTGACCTCCGATTCAATGCCAGGATAGTCTTGACAGAGCTTCTGTAGAAAGTTAACAGGATGGTGGCCAGTAACCTTGTCCACCTCAGTTTTCTCAGGAAGTGCAGTCAGTGTTGTGCCTTCCTGACAAGTGAAGAGCTGTGTGTCCAGGATAGGTCACTTGTTTAGTGGACTCCAAGGAACTTGCTGCTCTCTACTCTCTTTATTACCAAGCTATTAATGTTTAGTGAAAGGAGGTCATCCCTAATCCTCCTGAAGTCCAAAATCATCTCCTTTGTTACACTTGCACCATATCATGCAATTTTTGACCTCTTTGCTGTAGTGCAACATATCGTTGTTGCTGTTGAGGCCAACTACTGTAGTGTCATCTGAAAACTCTGCTGGAGCTGGATATGGGAGTCATGGGTTAGTAGCATGAACTGGAGTGGACTGAGCACACAGCCCTGAGGTGTGCCAATGTTCAGCATGATGGTGCTCAACAGTCTGCAGCTGTCACGGACAGATTGAAGTCTATGAATAACCTGCCATATGAGGTGTCATTCTCCAGGTGAGTCAGGATGAGCGGAGGAATAAGGCTATAGTATCATCAATGAAATGGTTCCATATATGGGTGGATTGAAATAGGTCCAGTGTCTCTAGGAGATGAGCTTTGGTGCATTCCATCACCAGACGCTCATAGCATTTCATAATGGTGGAGGTCATTGGCACTGGGCAGTAGTTATTGAAGGCTGTCACAGTCATTCTCTTTGGTACCAGAATTATAGTGGCTGCCTTGAAACCCACACGAAAAATTGACTGCTGCAGTGAAATTTTGAAGATGTCCATAAGGACCTTTGTCAGTTGGTTTGCACAATCCTTCAGTCCCTGACCAAGTACATTCTATGGTCCTACTCCCTTGTGTGGGTTTACCTTGGATAGGGTTCTCTTCACCTCGGCCACTGCTATGCAGGGTGCCCGTTCAGCGGGGGGACATGAAGCTTTCTTTGGCATCAGCCTGTTCTCATCAAAACGTGGTTAGATTTTCAGTCTGTCTGGAAGGGAGTCATTGTTGTCTTTGACTCGCAAGGTTGTCTCTTGTGGTCTAGTATAGTTTTGATCCCTTCCCACATGAACCTCGTGTCGACGGTGTTGCACAGCCGTCTATGGATCTCCTCTACGTACCCACGCTTTTTCTTCCGGATTGCACAGGAGAGTTCAGCCCTGGCTGGTGGTCTTAGATTCGTTCTCCGTTACAACAATATCAGCACATCAAAAGAAGGATTTTGGGGCATCTTAAAAGGGAAGTGAAAAGTTTTGCAATAGTTTGAGGTTTTGCCACATATTTCTTAAAATGCTTCTTTAATTCAAGTTATTTCACAGCATTATAATGCTTTAACAAGTTTCTAAGTTTATTTGTCACATTAAACAGTCAATGGGACAGTTAGCATAGTTGTTAGTGCAGACTGTAAGAAGATTGTACCTTCTATCCATTCTCTGAACGCCTCAGCTTCACCCCACTTTTCAAAACATACAGGGGTTGTAGGGTTTTTTGGTATTTGGGCAGCACGGGATTGTTGGCCAGAAGGACCGGTTGCCATGCTGTATAGCTAAAAAGAAATTATACCTGATAGAGTGAGAAGGGTTATTTTATAAGCAGTCTAATAAGTTAGCTCTTACATTCATAGTATCATATTTAGAACAGTTTACCATGTGTAAATTACAAAGAAGTAAAAGATCAATGAGTACTAAGCAAGGGCAGCATAATAGCTCTGTGGTGGGGTTCATTCAGGAGCCTGCCGCAGGCAAGAATCTTTCTTTAAGCCTGTTTCCATGTGATTTCACCCTCTCCTACTTTCTCCCCGATGGAAAGAGGGAGAAGAGAGTGTGTCCAGGTGTGACGGGTCCTTCAGTGTGTGGGCTGCCCTTCCTAGGTGGCGGGAGATGTAGATGGAGTCTGTGGAAGGGAGGGAAATGATTTGACTACATTATACATTTCCTTGTTTTTAGACTCTTTGACAAGCAATGTTCTTGAAGTGGTAAGCTGAAGGTATCTGGAATGCCATTGAAACAGGAATACACGCTGGTGCATCTAGAAATTGTTCCAAAAAATTGGGTTTGAAGGTGATACCAACTGGAGAGAATGGCAAGCCACTCATTTCTATTTTCTTTTTAATCCCAGTGGTGATGAATGATGTTCTGTGATTGATTGGCGAAAGATATAGGACCAAGATCAATGAGTTCAAGCCAAGGTTACTTCTACTGAACATACTGCAATCCACTGTTAGAATTCAATAGAACACTGGAAACTATTTTAAAAAAAACAAGCAAAATCATACTTAGTTGTTGAAAATCTCAGAGAGGTGTATAGTAATTAGTGATCTCCTGTTATCCTGGCCAATACTTCGTGGTATCTCTAAAGCATGTTATCTGCTCATTGGCCCCATTTTATTTTAAGGCATTGGAGTATGAAACTATGCTTCTGCATTTCCAAGTGTAGCAAGTGGGGTGGCGTGGTAGGTGTAGCGGTTAGCACAACGCCTTTACAACGCCAGCGGTCGGGTCCGGGGTTCAAATCCCATGCTGTTTGTAAGGAGTTTGTACATTCTCCAAGTGTCTGTGTGGGTTTTTCCCAGTGCTCCAGTTTCCTCCCACCATTCAAAATGTACTAGGGGTGTAGGTTAATTGGCAGTAAATTGGGTGGCACAGACTCATGGGCTGAAATGACCTGTTACCGCGCTGTATGTCTAAACAAAATTAACAACAGTATTCCAGTGGCTAGGTCATGCTAATTTTATGAAAAGAATTATATAAATATAAGTCCTTTATTAGTTTAAAAAATCTACACCTTCCAAATTTGTTCTTCAATCCCATGTGTTCAAATTATTCTTTAAACAATTATTCAAATCCATTTATTTCTCAAAGTGCAATGTAACTTTTTGGGTCTTTATTTTCTTGAGAAAAGAAAGCAGACAGGTGATCTTGAAATGGCATTTACAATTACGAAAGGCTTTGAAAGAGTGGGTGGAAAGGGGATGTTTCAAACAATAGGAAGAGTATGACTGGACCTCAATATGAAACAAACACGAAGAAATCCTATTGGTAATTCAGGAGAAATTTCTTGTCAAAGATTGGTGAGGAAGTGGAGAGAGATTCAGAGAAATACCATCAATCTAGACAAAGAGATGAAGGAAAACATAAGAAATTTACAAAAAAGGGGAAGCAGGAGGCCATTCAGCCCTTCGAGCCTGACTTACATTCGATATGATCAGGAATGATCTGCCCCTGATCTAATCTCCTCTTCTGTGCCAGTTCCCATCAGCTCAGAGAAGAGCACAGAAGGTTATATTGAACAATTTAGATGAGGAAAGATGGGCAAAGCTTCAGAGGACTATCAGTGCACTGACTCGGTCAAATGAACCATTTCTGGGCCTTACACTCTGTGTAATCCAAAGTCATTGCATAAAATGGGTGAACATCTTCAATGGCTTGGAATTATATTCCCATTCCTACTACTCTGCAATCAAATGGACTGAGCAATTCTTCTCAGTCAGAATTTTATTGTCATGAACATGTCACAAAATTCATTGTTTTGTGGTAGCATTACATTTCAAACATAAATAAATAGTGTAAGGAAATAAAAGAAAGTGAGAAAGTGTCTATGGTTCATTGTCCATTCAGAAATTTGGTGGCAGAGGGGAAGAAGCTATTTTTCTGCTGCTGGTGTTCACTTTCAGACTCCTGTACCTCGTTCCTGATGGTAACAGTGCGAAGAGGGCATACCCTGGATGGTGGGGGTCCTCGAGGTTAGAGATTGCATTTTGTAGATGTCCTTGATGGAGTGAAGACTGGTGCCCATGAAGTCGTTGGCCAAGGTAACAGCATCATCAGTTGCCTTATTATATTCTATGACCATTTGTAAGTTCAAGCTTTCGCAAGCTAACTCCTATAGTCATCTGAGAAACTGAAATCCAGTGACTAGAATCATGCGAGATGTCTCAAAGATAAAGTGAATTACAAAAGAAAAAAAATCACTCTCAAAATCTGTTAAATGTGATAGAGATATTTACCAAGTCAATTCTCCAAAATATATCAAGTAACTCCACCAGATTTTCGCAAAACCATTTCTTGGAAATTGGTTCCCATCTCTAACATTCCCTCTGTCATATTTCAGAACAAAAGCAAGAATGTAAATCAAATTTATAATTGTCCTATTTGTGGGAAAATAAATATTTTGCTTTTCTACATTAATCATGCATTTCTCTTTAAACATGATGGCTGGAGAAAACTCCTGTAGATGCTAGCTGCTGAGACCCATCGTTATTTTGAAGTATACTTCTTATTTAAGGTGTATTAATTTAAGGACAATAAATGGGCACTTAGACAAGATCTGTGGTATTAAGATTTGCACCCCCTGTTGCCAGTTGTAGCATATTGTAGCTGTTCTGTGATATTAATATACCTGTAACTTGATTTCTCACTTATTACAAATAATCCCTTTTAAGATCCAATGAAGGCTTAAGATTAAATTAGATTCCTGTCATTTTAATATGAATATATTTTAGCCTGGGGTAGACCAGGAGACAGTGGTCCAAGAATGTTGGCTTGGTTTGGCAATGATGGTAATGAAAACACACACAAAAATGCTGGAGGATCTCAGCCAGTCTCGCAGCATCTGTAGGAGGTGGAGATATATTACTGATGTCTCGGGCCTGAGTCCTTCCTCAAGGAAAAGCAAAAAGCAGACAGGTGTCTGAATAAAGAATGCGGAGAGAAAAGGTGGAGGAATGGGAGGGGGAGGAGTCTAGACCAACAAACAAAAGGTGTTACTTGCATATGATAAGAGGAAAGGTGAAAATTGAATTTGGCACTGTGAAAGAGGACAGAGGGAGGAGAGAGAGAGAGAGAGAGAGAGAGAGAGAGAGAGAGAGATTGACATTCTCTGGCTTATGCAAGGTAAACTTGCCTGCCTTGGCTGGGAACATTATAACAGAACCTTGCAGCCTGTTGTAAAGTGCCTGGAGAACCAGTAGGATACTGTTTTTTTTGGGGGGATGAGTTCGGTGAGGACTGAGTGAGCTGCATCGCATCTGCTGGGGCTGGCCTGGGCTGGTTGAGAATGGTGATAGGCAATCGGAGACTGGTCCTGAAGCTAGTCATCAACAGGGTTTGGGGCAGCCTCATGGAGCAAAGCAAACGATCAGCAGTGGGAGGGTAGGGTGGGGCAGGGGTGATAGGGAATTACAGAAATCGAGAGGGGAAAGACACGGAGTAAGGTATGAGTGAGTGTGTGTGTATGTGTGTGGGGGGGGGGGTGTTTGTGTTCTTGTAAAAACAGGTGTTGGGAACTTGTCTATCTGGATGTTTTTAAGATTCAGCATTTCATCTTTTTTAACCTTGAAATGCTCTAGCACATTTAGCCTATTCTCCACTGACCTCACTTTTACCAAAGTCCTTCTTCCTAGTGAACAGCGAAGCAAAGTATTCATTGAGGGCCTCCTCTTCCTCCGGGCACACATCACCCACCACCCTCTCTTATCCCTAATTGGTCCAACCCGCACACTGTTCTTTCACATATGCAGGATTTTCCTTAATCCTACTTGCCAGAAGACATTCCAACAGGTACCTGGATAGGAAAGGTTTAGAGGGATATGGGGCAAATGTGGGTATATGGGACAAGCTCAGGTAGGCAACAGGGTCAACATGAACAAGATGGGCCAAAGAGCCTGCATTTAAAACGCAATGATTCTATGTTTCCCTCCAGTTCTGGGGTCAGACCCAGAACTCAGATTCAGAGCAAGATTAGACCATTTAAGTCTGAAATGAGGAGAAAGTTCTTTCTTTTAAGGCAGGTAGATCTGTGAATTCTCTGCGTCTTGAGGGGTGTGTATTCTATCACTGATTGCATTGAAAACAGATTTGAATGTCAATGGAAATAAGAATAGTGCAGGATTTTAATGCAGTTGGTCAAGATAAAAATCAGCTATAATCTTGGGAATTAGCAGAGCCTGCTCAAGGAATGCAAGGGGATCAATCCTACTCCTGGTTCTTATGGTATGAACAATCAATGAAACAAAAAACAAATGTCATAACTTTATATTTCTATATTTCCATAGATGAGAAATTATTGTCATATATTCAAGTACAATATACAAATGACCCAACCAAAATTCTTACTTGCTGCACCCAAAGATCTGCTCGTTCCCCTTCCCTTTTTTCACCTATGGCCCTACATCTATTTTTGCCACATGCCCATCAACTCCCTCTTGGTTTCTTGCTAACTTTCCTACACTGAGAGGGGCAATGTGCCGTGGTCACTTAAGCTCCCATCTATGCAATGTGGGAGGAAATCGCGGAAGGTGCAAACTCATACCGACAGCAACTGTTAGGCCCTCGAAGATGCATCGCCTGCATTTACCTTTCATAATCCCCATTATGGATGCCGGACCAATGGATTGTTGGTGGGGTGGGCAATCAGTGATATGATGGTGTAAAGAGAGGCACGTAGAGTAAAAGCCAGATCAGAAATGAGGCAAGAAGCCAAATGTGCTCACGAGCCCAGGAAGGAAATTGAAGATTTTATTGAAGAAACAATGAAGAGCGTCGTTAATATCAATTAAATGGGGCTTTATAAAGACTGAAATTTGATGCATCTCTTGATTTGAAACAATTGAAAGATACAATTTTTCAAAATGTAAGTAAATGACCAAAACCAAAAAATAAAATAAAAAAACAAAATCAACATTGCAAGTCCAAGTTATAAGTTCCTAGCTCTTCATGTTTAACTGGTATAACCTCTCCAGAAAATAATTCTGTTCATCTCTCCCAACTCCTGGCTCCAACAGTAGGGTTTCTGTACTGTCACCCCTGGCAGGAGTTTTGAATCGGGGAGTTTCCTTGTAAATGTGATCAGTGCAACAGGAAATAGTGTTTACTCAGGAGAAAGCAAAAGAAAATGCTTGATTCAACTTCCTGCAGGAACTCTACCAGGTTGTTTGCTCAGCAGAGCTTGTAATTGTCTTACAAGATTTGTAATTGTGAGGGTATTCATCTGTTGCTGAGCATCTGGTCAGAGGTTTATATTTAGATTTCTGCCTCAGATGTTGGCTACACCAGAATTCGACAAGCTTTCTCTCCATGTCAGCTCATCAGGAATTTGTCCCATCAGGAGACATCTGACGACTGAAGAGTTTGGGAGCTAGAATTCCATTTACACAAAATCATTGAATAAAAACCATCTGTAATCTCATTTCCTCATTTATTTCCCTCTTACCTCTCCTGCCATCCATCCACAACCAGGGTGATTTACAATGGCCAATGAACCTCTAACCGGTGAGACATGGAGCAAACTGGGTCACCTAGTGAGGGAGAATATGCAAACTCCATATATGCAACAGTGGTTGGAATCTGAATAGTCAGGGTATCAAAGGTTACAGGGAGAAGGCAGGGGATTGGGGCTGACTGGGAGAATGGATCAGCTCATGAGATGGAACAGTGGAGTGGATGGGTTGAATGGCCTACTTCTGCTCCTAGATCTTGTGGAATCAGTAAACACACCAAAATGCTGGAGTTTCAGCCGGTCTTTTCAGTCTCTATAGGAGACAAAGATATATTGCTGACTTTTGGGGCCTGAGCCCCTTCTTCAAGGAATAAACCCGGATCACGTAAGTTGTGACACAGTTGTACTACTGACAGGGCTACTGTATCGTCACTCTATGTTTTTGACGAAATCTGTGAATTGAAGACGCCTCACATGAATGTGCCTTGCTTGCTTTGTCCATGGAGGTCAGGACTACTGCTGCCCTCAGTTTCTTGGCCTCAGTATATTCCAAGGCACTGCAGTGGCCTCCTGTGTGTCTTCACAATTCCCTGCTTGCTCCTGAGTTAGGGAGGTCATCCAAGCCCAATGTTCAAGCAGAGGAGCCCTTCTCAACTTTACATTTAGCCCACTGGATCAGAAAGAGTGGGCATGGGAATGCTTCCCCACTCCAGGCTCCCCAAGGATGCAGGCATTCAGTAATCACACTCAGCCCCTTACAGATGCCTCCCGAGCAACCTCTTGGCAGATATGCCTGACTATGGGTCTGCAGATGTTGCTTCTCATCAATCTTTTGGACTCTCTGACAGCGCTCACCTCCAACAACCTCTCTCACCCTCTGGAAGCACGCCCCATCCCCTGTTATCATTGTAAGTTCTGTTCATTCAGTTCCCCACAGCTGGTCTGTCCCTTTCAGAACTGCAAAATCATACCTGCTGGGTAACAGGCTGACAGCTGCTCGAACTTACAAGACATCAAATGCACCGCTGAAACCACCACATCAATCTGTAGGCAAACCTGGCAATGCAGCTCTGTTAATCTTACAAGTGAAGCTCTTCACAAACAGTGTGATCAGCCACACCGTGTTGAAGCTGAGGAAATAGGGGGCAGCACTTACACAGGTCTTAGCTTTCTGCTAAAGGATGAGCAAAGAAAGTTGATGCTGAACAACAGACCATCCATGATCTTATTGAATGGCAGAGCAGGTGGCTGGTTCTGAGTTCCATTTCTTCTGCTCTTGTCTCTAGTTCCAGATTTAGATTTCAGATTTATTGTCGGAGTGCATACATAACATCACATACAACCCTGAGATTCTTTTTTGTGCAGGTGAGGTAGAATTACCACTTATTGGTAGTGCGAAAAAACTGTACTCAATGTACACATGTAAACAAATAAAGAAATGTAAACAAACTGACTGTGCAATACAAAGAGACCAAAACAATTCAATAAAAAAGTAAAAGTCCTTAAATGAGTCCCTGATTGAGTTTGTTATTGAGGAGTCTGATGGTGGAGGGGGAGCAGCTGTTCCTGAACCTGGTGGTGTGATTCTTGTGGCACCAATACCTCTTTCCTGATGGTAGCAGAGAGAACAGAGCATGTGCTGGGTGGTGTGGATCCTTGATGATTGCTGCTGCTCTTTGATGGCAGTGTGCCCTGTCGATGTTCTCAGTGGTGGGGATGGTTTTGCCTGTGATGTCCTAGGCAGTTTTCACTTCATTTTGCAGGGCTTTTTGCTCAGGGGTATTCAAGTCCCCATACCAGACAGTGATGCAGCTGATCTGCACATATTCCACCACACTACTGTAGAAATTTGCCAGAGTTTCTGATATCATTCCAAATCTCCACTAACAACTGATGAAATAGAGGCACTGACTTGCTTTCTTCATGATGCCATTTGTGTGTTAGGCCCAGGAAAGATCCTCTCAAGAACTTAAATTTGCTCACCATCTCATCCCTCATTGATCAGTGGATCATGTACCTCTGATTTTCACTTCTTGAAGTCAACAATCAGCTCATTGGTTTTGGTGACACTTGACTCCGAGCTTGTGGTCGGTTCACCATTCAGCCAAGTCCCTCCTGTATGTTGACTCATCACCCCTTTTTATACAACCCAGTACCATCAGCGAATTTGTAGTTTATGAATATAAAAGGAACAGTGCAAATTCAGAGGTAATCCAACAGAACAGCAATGCGTTGGCAAGAAGAAAAAAAATCTCGTCTTGGTTCAGCAAACATACAGCATCAATGGGTTAACTTTAATCTCTTCGAATGTCAGAACATTTACTGACCTAAGGCATTTTTTTTCCACATTCCTTCCACATCTCAGCAAAGCATATCAGAGACCTGAAGCATGAATAGTTATAAACACACACCCTTCCTCCCAAAATATGAAGCAAGCACCTAGCATCTCAATGGATTGCTTAATTGGTGCTGTAGTACACAGAGATCCAACTTTGACAGCCTTGACATTTAATCACAAGCGAATCTTGCATGCTTGCAAATCCTGTATGTTCAAGAACATGTAAATGTGTGTCGGAGTCTTATGAGTGACAGTGAGTCGATACAGAATGTGGTTCCTCACTTTTGTCTGCTGTTTGGAAAGTGATGCTAAAAGGCCTTGACCTGCATAACACTTAAGAAATATACATAGCAGTCAGACAGTTGGCCACTCAAGCATTCTCTGCCATTCAATACCTCATCCGCATGTGTCCTAAAATCTATTGCTCTTATCCTTGAAAACAGTGAGAGGGACTCCACAGCCTCTTAGGTGAGGATTCCAAAGTTTCACAATTCACATGTCCCTGGTTGTTCCCCTCCCTCCAAGTATTCCGCTCTTCCTCCCTGCCCATCTCCACTCCCAACCCGACAGAGGAAACAGGTGTGCTTCCTGTTTGGAGTTTCTTTAACGTTGTTTGTCAGTATGGTCCGAACCCATTTGCACGCAAAGATGTTAAGGTGATGGAGCAGGCATACCTCGTGGAAATGAAATTTTGGCTAAGTTCTGGAGAGGACTCCACTTCTATAGAAGGTTGGCACAACCTTCTGTAGGAACTCTATTGAGGGAGTCCTGTCCGGCTGCATCACAGTGTAGTACAGATACTGCAGAGAAATTGATTGGAGGTCAATCCACAGGACCATAAGAGTGGCAGAGAAAATCAATGTAGTCTCCCCCCCCCCCACCCCCCCACCGATCAATGTCGTCTGAAGAGGGCATGCAAAATCATTGAGGACTCCTTCCACCTGTACACAGCATCTTTCAGCTACTCTCATCGGGGAAGAAATACAGAAATATCAGACCCAGCACCATCTGGCTAAGGAACAGCTTCTTCCCATTGGCAATGAGAATGCTGAATGACCAAAGGAACTGCTCACACTAACTATCTGAGGCTCTCATGTTCATGAAATGATATTTATTTATTTGTTTGTATAGATGAAATACTTGTCCTGCATATGTATCATTTGTCTGCATGTGTGTTATGTATCTTTTGCACCGAGGACTGGAGAATGTAGTTTTGTCAGGTTGTACTTGTACAATCTACTGAAAATAAAATTTGACATGACCAATGGAAAACATTGTAAATGTTTACATTTAAACCACGACCTAAGCCTTTGAAATTCCACTTGACACCAATTTAATGTTCACATTATTAACCTCTGAGAAAGGTTAATTACTAATTTATGCCCAGGAGAAGACTGCCACAAATGTCAGCTGAAGTTTAACCCACAGTCAAATGACACAGGTCTCTTTTTTGTGACATCAGTTCCAAAAAGCCTGTTCTGTCACTTTGGTGTGAAGGACCACTGTCCTGTTGGAGGTGCTATTTTTTCAGATGTAATATTAAACCAAACCTCTGTTAGTTTTCTCAGGTGGATGGAAAAGAACTCCTGCACTATTCTGAAGAAGAGCAGGGAAATTATCATATTACTGCTTGGTGATGTTGATTGATAGATAATTATGATCACATTACTTTTTTTAAAAATGTTTGCTTGGCTGCAAATTGTTTGCCAGATTTCCCACATTCCAACCGACATTTCATAGGTATTTTGTAAAAATATTGGAGAAATGCTAGAGGAACTCAGTCGGTCTCGAGACATCCATAGGAGTTTCACTTCATAGGTACCTTACTGGTTGCAAAGTTGTTGGGATAACATAAAAGGTGCTATGGAAATCCTAACCTCTCTTTATTGATAAAATAAGATGTTTCTTTCATGGAGCAGACAAAGGAATGCCCGTTACTTTCGATTCCAGTCACGCCGTCTGTTTTTCCCCCTCTGTGCCTCAGATAGGTAATAAAGACTGAAACTATTAAAGCACAAAAGTCTGCAGACACCGTGGTTGAAGTGTACAATGCTGGAGAAACTCAGCAGGTCAAACATTGAGCTTTTTGTAGCAAAGATAAAAGATACATAAACAACGTTTCGGGCTTGATCCCTTTAATCAAGGTATGAGCAAAATGCAGGCACACGCTCGCGCCTGGGTAGATTCTTCTCATACATTGATAAGGAGGTCTAGCCCGAATCATTGGATATGTACCTTTATCTTTGCTGTATACAGTACATGGCACCTGCCTCCATTTTACTCATACCTTGATGAAGGGCTTCAAGCCCAAAACATTGATTATGTATCTTTATTTTTGCTACATAGAGTACACAGTTTGACCAGCTGAGATTCTCCAGCATGGTGTTTTTACCAAAGGCTGAAACTCACCTAGCAGGGATGTATCTCTGCTCTCTCATCTCCAAAAGAAAGAAAGAAAAGGGGTTCTCAAACACTCCCACATTACTAGCAATGTTTCAAACTCTGTGTCGCCTGACTGGCCAACGCCAACCCACCACTTTATTTTGCTGGTGGGATGGAGTTGGATCACAGGCACAGTTCAGAGAATTGCAACAATAATGCCAATTGCCTTTGTCATTTTGAAATTCTGACACTGGTTGCATTGTTCTCAATGCTCTCATCTGCATACAGAGCACAGAACGAAAGGGATTAGACAGGGAAGTATTGTGAGGTCACGCAAACAAGGACGTCTGCTGAGACTGCAGCTGCCCTTCTGCAAATCACCCTCGGTGCCATTTGGAGCAGTCATGTGGAGTATGTGGGATTTATTAGGAGCACTTTAGTGGCTTGATTTAACGTGGTCACAAATACTTTATTCTCTAATGATCCCTAAAAAATGTCATTGTTACAGAAATTCCATGTGCATGAGAAGTAGGGGGAGGCACATATAACAGGAATGCTCTGTAAGAAACTTTGACAGACAGACCAGCTGAGCGAGATTTTTTTTTGAAAGAACATTGCCAAAGTCAGTTCTCTCTAAAGTGGAAAATATTTGTATTTAATTGCCAAAGTTAAAAATTTAACTTTCAAGCACGATTGCTACAATGGTGGGGTCTAATGGGATCATTTTCTGCTGTCAGTGTAACTTTAGCTCCTATTTGTGATTATAGCGCCTGGATGTTTTCTTAAGTTTTATTTTTAGCCAGATTACAGCAGATGGAAAATAAATGGCTAATGTTGAGGCATTTCATTTCGACTTTTTACGACAGCAGGTTGAAATAAAAGGCATGGAACGTTTTCAGTACATCTGGCTGTGCCACGTGTCTGGGGTCTCACCGAGGAACATTGCTCACTCTACGAGGTGTTTAATGGCATCCTGATAACTCAGCTGATGTCACGCCACTTTGAATGCCTGTGACAAAAATGTTAGATCCTTCTTAATTAAACCCTGTACCCCACTCCCCCCAAGAAAGTGGCATTATTTTGCACTTGTGTGTGCAATTGATGCAAAACAGTGATCAGAGTGTCACACCTGTATCCAAATAACTACCATTCAAAAATACAGTAAAACTACTGTTATGTGGAATTCAGGCAACCGGCAGCTTCAGGCAATAGACAAAAAAAAATTCGCAGAAAATAAATAGGTGAAAAATACGGAAGTTCACCAATCCACACAACATGCAATTCCAAGCAACTGGAAAATTCACTGGCATCTACCAATCCCCATAAGTGCCGGATACCAGGGGTTACACTGTAATTTTGTTTTCTACTATTTGCTTCAGCCACTTGCAAACATGCTGGGGTTTTCTTTCAAGTCCAACTGACACAATGTTTTAAACAACACACCCAATGCGACCATAAACCTTCTTTTTACAGAAGTGCTTCCACTAATTGCCTTCCTACACAAGACCAAAGCTCCTGTATTTTAGATTTAAGTCTTGGTGTACCAAGTAATGCTTAACTTTGAGGAACTGGATCTCAGGAATGCCACGTAATGGTTTACTCAGAGCAGCATTTCCATTTGCCTGGATATGAAACATAATTATCAAAGGGAGTGTGGTGGAGCTGCTCCGAGACAGATTTTCCTTTCAACTCTTTCAACTACTGGCTCTCCTTTGAAACTTTCAAAGTATGTACACGTTTTTTGCATTTTCAATGCGTTAAAAAGGGACAATATATTTCCATTGGAATTGTCAATATTACAATTATGCAGAAGATATCTCAACTGAGTGTTAAATCCCAAATAGGTCTGGGTGCAGACTGGGAGATCACTTTGTTAAGCACCTTCGCTCTGTCTGCATCAGTGACAGGGATCTCCCAGTGGGAAACCATTTCAATTCTGCACCTCACTCCTGCACCAACATGTCTGTCCTTGGCCTCATGCACTGCCAAACCAAGGCCAACTACAATTTGGAGGAGCAACACCTAATTTTCCATCTGAGCACTCCCCTACCAGATGGCCTTAACATAGGCTTCTCTGGTTTCTGCTAGCCCACTCCCCATCCTTCCTCTCTTCCAAATCCCCTGTCTCCTTTCCACCAGCTCTCCACTCCCTTCTTTGTCCATTCACAGAGCTAACCCGCCTCCCTGTTTGCTGTTGTGCCCTCCTCCTTTATCCACCTATTACCTCCTGCCCATGAGACTGCGCTCCTCCCGCTGCCCCTCCCGATCACCATTTGTTCGGGTGCCTGCCCACGTTTTGTCCATACCTTGATGAAGAGCTCAAGCCTAAAATGTTGGTTAAGTGCCTTTATCTTTGCTCTATAAAGGACACTGTTAGACCTGTTGAGTTTCTCCAGCATTGTGTTTTTACAACATTCCTGATCCAGTGGGTCACAAGATGTAGTGCTTTGAGAGGTTAGTTATGGACCAAGTTAACTCCAGCCACCATCACTAGAGGTTAACAATGGATGCCATCTCCATGACCCTCCCCCTTTCTGTTAGATCACTTGAACTATAAGAACACCATGGGGAGGCACAGTTGCCGTAACTTATATGTGGCTGTTATTGATTGAGTACAACCAAGCACTTAATACCAACCGACCAACAAAAATAATCATCAGACTCAGGGATCTGGGACTCTCTTCCTCTGTTTGCAGCTGGATTCTCAACTTCCTCATTTGCTGATTCACCCCAATTAGTGCAGATCAGCAATATTACTTCCTCTTCGCTGACCATGAACACAAGGATACCTCAATGATCCCCTACTCTATTCCCTCTAAACCCCTGATTACATAGTTAAGTTTAGCTCCAGCACAAGCTACAAATTCAGTGATGACACCTCCATTGTTGGCCAAACAGTGGGAAATTATGTCAGAATACAGGATGGAGTTTGAGAACCTGGTTGTATGATGACAGAATAACAAACTTGCTTTCAACATCAGCTTACTTCCTCATGCTCTGAGAAAGAACCACCCTTCCCCCAGTGTTGCCATTACTAAATGAAAACAGGGTAGGAATTGAAATTGAATGCAACAGTTATGGGGAGAAGGCAGGAGAATGGGATTTAGAGGAAGAGTACATCAGACGTGATTTGAATGGAAGAACAGGCTCAATAGGCCATATGGCCTCCTTCTGCTCCCTCATCTCGGCCTTATAATGATGTACAAATGTAGTGTCAATCGTGGAGGGTCATGTGACCTCTCTGTCTGGAACCTGGTGGGAATGTGGATTGTGGAGGGTCATGTGACCTCTCCAACTGGAATCTAGTCAGGTCACATCATCTGCCACTCATGGTTGGCCTCTGCACACCCATTGGTGCACATCTGAACACTGGCCCCTTTAATTCACTTAGTAATTACCTGGCCCAGAACCACTTATTGTGGCTTTAAAGCCCACCACGTTTACTTCTTAGTCCTGACTAAGAAAGCTGTTTCACGACAAATCATGAACTGTGGACATCGCTGGAAAAGATGTTGGTAAGGTGTGCACTACATTAAGCCGCACCCCGTTGCTACAGGGAATCGAGAGTGTCTGCTGAAGTACTTGTCTTGTAAAAGTGTGTTAATAACTGTATATTACTGCATGTATGTAATAAAGAGAGAGACGGGGTAGGCGGCCACTGGTATAGGAGATTGTGGTACCTGATGTGAATGCCAATATTGTTTTGAATGCCTGTATTGTTTTAGTATCAAGAGTTGTTTGGTGTCTTCACCATTACAATTCCCTGTGTATTCAATAAAGATCATCTCTCATTTGTCAGCCTGTTTCTGGACTTGCTTCTCTGTGAGCCCACCAAACCTGGTTTAATTCTAACACAATAATCCAAAATAGGGACAACAGGCTTTTGCAGAAGAGGTTTCAACTCTTTGCATGAAATATATTGGTGGAGTCCTTGCAAAGGATAAAGAGGATGGAGAGCTTTGAGAGAGATATACCAATATGCTGGAGCATGTTTTTATCAGGAAGATGGATATATTACAGATATCAGCATACTTTAATGTGGATAAATACATGAGGGCAAGACAGAATATTAAGTGAAGCAAGGGAGGAGATTGCTGGGGCTCTGATGGAGATTTTTGCACTTTAATTATCCACGAGTAATGTGCCAGAAAACTGAAGGAGAGTAAAAGTTGTTCCCTCATTCATAAAGGGCAGTAGAGATAAGTTTAAAATTCAAAGTTCAGATTAATTGTCAGAGTGCATGCATGATATCACATACAACCCTGAGATCCTTTTTCTGGTGGGTAAGGCAAAATTACCTCTTATTGGTAGTGCAAAATATTGTGCTCAAGAAGATACGTAACACATGTAAACAAATAAAGAAATGTCAACAAACTGACTGTGCAATACAGAGAGAGAAAAAAATCAATAAAGGGGCAAATGTAAGAGGCCTTAAATGAGCCCCTGGTTGAGTTTGCTTTTGAGGAGTCTGATGGTGGAGTGGCAGCAACCATTCCCGAGCCTGGTGGTGCGAGTCTTGGGGCTCCTATGGGCCATTGCATCCATAGCAGGGAAATTACAAGAAGTAAGTCTACGAGACAGGATTTATGTTCACTTGGAAAGAAGAAGACCAGGACTTGGGGAACAGCATGGTTTTGTGTAGGACAAACACTATTTCACAAGTCTGGTTGAGTTTTTTGAGGAGGTAACTAAGAAAATTGCTGAAGGCAGTGTGTTGGACTTGATAGATGTGGACTTTAGTAAGGCTTTTGACAAGGTCCTGCATAGTAGACTGATCCAGAAGGTTAAAGCATGGGATCTAAGATGTGTTGGAAACCGAACCAAAACTGGCTTAGTGATTAGGAAGTAGAGGGTTGATCACGATGGAAGGATGATTTTACGACTGGAAGGTTGTAATCAGTGGAGTACTACAGGTAATTTGTCAATAATATTATAAATGATTTGATTGAGAATGTAGATGACTGATTAGTGATTGCTGGTTGACATGAAAATTGGAGGAGTCATAGAAAGAGAGGAAGGTTGTCTAAGAATTACAGTCAGCTGGAAAGTAGGGCAAAGTGGCAGCAGATGCAATTTAATCCAGAAAGTGTAAGGAAATGCATTTGGGATGTTAAATGCTGGCAGGTGATGCACAGTAAAGGCAGGGACCCAAGAGGTGTAGATGTACAGAACACTTGTTCTGAGTGCCATGAAATTGGTGACACAGGTGGATAAGGTAGTGAGACAATGAGTACAAGGGTGAGGACAACTGTACAAAACATTGGTTCGACTACATTAGAGTAGCACTGTAAATAGTTGTGGTCACCACAGTACAGGAAGGATGTGGTAGCATTATAAAGAATGCAGAAAAAATTGATCTGGATATTACCTGGAGGTGAGGGCTTTAGCCTCAAGGAGAGATTGGATAGGCTTGGTTAGTTCTTACCGGAGCACAAGAGGCTGAGGGGGTGACCTTATAGAAGTTTGTAAGATCATGTGGGGAATGGATAGGGCAACAGTCAGCAGCTGAAGGGCATGTTTCTGTGCTGTGTGGCTCGATGACTATTTCCTAACACCTTTTTGACTGACGAACATTCTCAGCATTGCATTCGAAACAGGCAACCCCCCTGCAGAGAAATAAACCCTTAGTTCCAGACTCTCCAGCCAAATAAACACAGCTTTTTAACAACTACTTAGTCAAGGTTTCCAAGAACTTATCATATCACCATGTGATCACCCCATATTCTTCCAAACACCAGTGACTATTGTCCAAATTCAATCGATCTTTGTATCAAAAATCAATCCAATTAACCTTTATTCAACTCCATGTCATGTTTATCCTTCTCTATATGAGGAGCCAAAAGCCACACAGAGTATCCCAGGCTTATCTTGGCAAAGCTCCCATATATAGATTGGAGATCAATCCAAGGGACTATAACAATGGCAGAGGGGATCGCTGGAGTCTCCCTCCCCATCTCCCTTCACCAACCACTGCCTCCCCCCCACCCCCATTGATGTGATCTACCAGGATTATTGTCTGAAGAGGGTGTGCAAAATCATCCTGCACACAGCTCGCATTGGGAAAAAAAAATACAGGAGTATCAGAGCCATCGCCACCAGGCTTAGAGAGTTTCTTCTCATGGGCAATGAGAATGCTGAATGACCAAAGAAACTGCTCACACTAACTATCTGTGACTTTCATATTTACGAAATAATAGTTATTTCTATATGTGAATACTTGTCCTGCATATGCATTGCTTGTGTGTTATGTCTGGTTGTGTGCCTGTATTTTACACCAAGGACTGGAGAACGCTGTTTCATCGGGTTGTACTTGTGCAATCAGATGATAATAAACTTGACTTGACTAATCCCAGCAAGGCACAAGGCCACCTTGTGAACCCTTAAGTGGCAAGTTGCAGTCACTTAGGAGCCTCAGCATCAGCCAGGTTCTCCGAGTTTGTGGGAGGTCTAGCATGTCCCCCCCTGAGGCACTGAGTTTGTCGATAGTCTCAGCTCACCTCTTCTGGGGTTCGGAGTTTGCTGGTAGTCCCAGCAAGCCCCTTTGAGGCCCTGGATTCATCGATTGTCTCAGCATGCCCATTCTCGGGAATTGAAGCAAGGGCCTCATTTTGCAAAATGTGGCATTGCCCATCCTGATGTAATGATTGCAGGCAAGTTTACAAGCTCCATATTACACAATGGCAGCAGTATTTTTTTTTGAAGAACTGAAAGTTGTTTTGTTTTATTTTAGTCCTCCAGTGAAGCCACATGAAACAAAAACAGCTCTTCTTGCAGTTGGGTTTAAAGATTCAGGTTAAGATTACCTACAACTTGTTGAAACGGGATGAGCCCTGGACTAGATCTAGAGTTAAACAGCAGTACAAACCTGACTTCACTGAAGTCGAGTTTCAAAAGCAGAGCAGAACATGTAGTTGCCATTCCACTGAGAATTCAATGCCAAAGGCGAAGGACAAATTTCTATTCAAACTCTGAGCTGACACTTTGCTTGTTTGCAGGCCTCACCTTTGATAGTTGCAGGAAAGCTTAGCCTTTTGTTTTAAATTGGATCTGGCTAATTAAAGACATGACATTACCTTTAATGTTAAAAGACAAAAGGAAAACAGATAACAAGGCCAAAACAAGGCTGAAATTAGAAATGGGAGAGTAATTGCTCATCAGTGTTTGAGCAGCGCTGGTCAGTTATGAGTGATGAGAAGGGTTTGCAGGCTTGTAAGTTTATCCTGGGCTTGGTTAAGGTAGAACATAAAACATTACACTACAGTACAGACCTTTCAGCCCACAATATTGCTGCCAACCTATGTCACCCTACGCCACAGCAATCTAATTTTTCCCATCCTCACAGCTATAATTTTTCTTACATCCATGTTGTGGTGATACAACCATAACACTGGCCACACTCCTACCAGGGAGCAACCTCTGAACCTGCAGGTAGGCAACCTGGAAGGCTGGCCCCACCTGGCCGGCTGTCAATCACCAGCCTGTATATCGATTTGAGCCAGCCCCTCCCAGGGTCAGTCAGACACATGGAGCCAACAGAGGACAGCCAGGCACATGTGGAGCCAGCAATATATTAAGACTGTTGTGTACAGAGCTTCAGCTGATTAAAGCCTGTAGTGCAGACTTCTCATGTTTTGTGTTTGCTTGCTGCATCACAGCACATCATACAGGTGCCTGTGTAAGAGTCATGGAACAAAACATCCATGATTATGCTCAGTGAGAACTGGCATTCCCAGACATTTACACACAGACGTACAACATGGTAACGGGTCTTTTCGGCCCATGAGCCCATGTCACCCAATTACACCCAATTGACCTACAACCTCCTATATGTTTTGAACAGTGGGAAGAAGCTGGAGCATCCGGAGGAAATCGACGTAGACACAGGAAGAATGTACAAACTTCGTACAGACAGGGATGGATTCAAACCCTGGTCGTTGGTGCTGAAGTGGTGTTGAGCTAATCACTACACTAACAATGTCACACTAACTCACTTCATTCAGAAAATATTAAAAAAAAACAAAGAAAGTCTTCCTATGCATAGCTTCATGCGACACCAAAACACTTTATAGTTAATTAAGTACTTTAACAATTGGAATGTTGGAATGTTAGATTGTGGGATTCTAAATAAAAGGAGGCTGGACTTGATTTAATATTTCACTCACAAGGCAATAACTCCAGGAAAGCCACATTCCTTCAAAACTACATTTTGAATTTAGCTGAAATTTTTGGAGCAAGGACAGGAATCCATGGAGCCACAGCTTTGTGTGATAGTTCTTCATGTGAAGTTGCACTGTTTGTTTCATTCGGAGCAAATATGACTTTCCCAGCCAGGATCTATTTCAGGGTCCTTAAGAGTCTAGACACTGAACTTTCCTAGCATTTCCTGTTGCTATTTCAGGATTGCAGCATTTTGAATGCAGCGATGGGAATTGGACCAGAAGCATCACTTCATCCCACCTGCCTTTTCCAGTTGGGCAATTGGACATCATGCTATTTGCCACTACAAGCCACATTTTCTGGAAAACAGCCAATTGCTTGTTCTGACATGAGGGTCTAAGTTTGCAGCAATATCTGCCACAGTCATGACAGAGATGGCATGGTCTAACAAATTAGGACACATGGAAATCTACCACCTGCCTGGTGAATGACCCAGGTTTCTCAGATGTCCTCGCAAGAGTTGGAGAGAAGTTTTGCCTCCGCAGGATCATCCCAGATAGTAACTTCTGGGAACATATAGTTGGGGAGAAATTCTCAAACATAGCTCTGTGAATGAACAGCTATGAATAATGACCCAAATTAGCTGACATGGGAAATTAGTGGCAGTCAGTTCATACTGCAGCTGGCAATGTGACACAAAAGCCTGAACTGTGTTGCCAGTCAAAAATATCCCTTTATATTTTGAATTTTAAAACCACTCAATCAAGCAAAACCACAGAGATGTCAATGCCTCAAGGGTTTAGTAGGTCCCTCGGGTAATAACATGGAAATAATTCAGAAAAGAAATAAAAACTTAGAACGCAGATTTCAAATTCAAATTTTAATCCTCAATGAATAAAAAAAATTAGTTTAGGTGGAAAGAGTTAAAACTTTTAGCTGTGGAAATCAAATCAAATGTTACAATTTACTAATAGCTATTATGAGTTTTCTTAAATTAAAATCCTGGAGTCTAATTAAAATACTATTGATCTATTTGATGCATTTCCATTCTAAATTCCATCATTAATTTTGGATATAATTGGTATTTTATTGCTGACTTGATTAGGTTTGCAGTTTAATGACTCATTTGAGCTAACATGCAAGGGAAATTCTAATCTCAATCCTAGTGCTATATTTTCTGGTTTGAAAAGATCTGCTGCATCTGGTCATACATTTCATCGGCTGATTAAATTATGTTCAAAGTTGTGCAGTGGACAGACCTATTTGTTACCATGTGCAAAACAATAGACCAGGATTTGCTGTCACAGGTATGCAATGATTTTTGGTGTGGGTAGGACGTAATCTTACATGCTTCAGTTTAAGAAACGCACATCTTTTAAGGCTGCAAGACCAAAATGACAGCGATGAGAGGGTGAATTTGGAACTTGTGTGCAGATAGTAATGCCGTTCAGCCATTCTCATCCTTTCTTTTGACTATGGTTCCTTTAGGGTTCTGCTCAATGTTTATGGGCCCCCTTCCCTGTGAAGCTGTCATTTAGTTGGTTTCTTCTGTACTTTTCTTCTACCAACCTCATAAATAACTATAGAAATATTTTGATTTTAGTCCATGGTCCCCTTAAATCAGGGGCTCCCAAACCTTTTTAGACCATCGACCCCTTTCTTGGAGTCCTTGATCCCTCATCGACCTCCAGTTCTTTTCATGTCGGTGAGGTGTCCAGGTGGGGAGGTGGGGGGGGTGAGGGTGTGAAGTGGGGTAGCATAACTGAATGGTGGGGGTGGTGGAGGGGGTGGCGTTGACAGCATTAGTCATCTACCATTCCTCGTCCTCCCATTTGCTCTCAACTTATGAGACGGACAAAGCTAAATACAACATGCCAGCCCCCACGAGAGGTTGACCACATCCCTACCATAAGTGCGATTTTCCATAGATGTGTGCCCTTGCTTTTGACCCCAAAAGTTCAATAGACCCCCCCCCCCCTTTCAACCCCCAGGCACTTATTGACCCCTTAGATAGTACCATTCACCATCAGGGTTCAATATCGACCACTTTGGAAACCCTTGCCTTGAACGTTTTGTGGCCTCCGGTGGGAGGGGCGGAGGAGGAGAGGGATGCTATATGAAAATAGCTGATGTATCTACTTAATCATTCAGCTTTGACAACAGGGAAAGAAAGAGTGTGGGACATTTAGTGTAGTAGTTGGCCCAAAACTAATACAGCACCAGTGACTCAGGTTTGAATCTGGCGCTGTCTATAAGGAGTTTGTACATTTTCCCCATGTCTGTGTGGGTTTTCCCCTGGGGCTCCGGTTTCCTCCTGTCCTTCAAAACATATGGGAGTCAATTGGGTGGCATGGGCTTGTAGGCCAGAAGGGCCTGTTAAATAGTGAAGGAACTGGGGAGGGGGGGGTGTATAAAGGTGACAAGTTAATGTTAGGGACATAGATAAAATGAACGCTACAATCTTTTCCCAGGGTAGATGATTTGAATACAAGAGGACATGGATTTATTTTGAGAGGGAAAGATTTAAGAAGGAGCTGAGGGGCACAAATTTCACTCAGAGGATGGTCTCTATCTGGAACAAACTGCCAGAGGAAGCTGTAGAATTGGGTATAATTTTGACATTTGGACAGTTCTACAGATAGGTAGGGCTGAGAAGAGCACGGACCATATGCAGGCCAACTTGATTAGCATGTGGACAGGCTGCATGGCTCCATTACTTTATGATCTGCGAGGGAAGTAGAAATAAAAACTTGCTGTTATATAGAGGATGTGCAGCCAAGGAAGTCATTTTGTTTCACAGACAGCTCCCTTTCAGAGATGCACTGGGATTTCTGGCTCGATTTTGGCAATGGAGAAGGGGCTTGAACTGATAGCCTCTGACTCACAGCCAGGGTGTCATCCAGCGGGCCACAGCTGTGCGCAGTCATCTCACAAATGATGCCTTGATGAAGGGCTCAAGCCCGAAACATTGTTTATGTATCTTTAGCTTTGCTATATAAAGTGTACTGTTAACCAGCTGAGTTTCTCCAGCATTGTATTTTTACTTCAATCACAGTATCTGCAGACTTTTGTGTTCAATTTTCATCTTACAAATTATTTTGGTTTGAAGTGAGCTTAATTCTGTGATAAAAGGTTCAACTTCATTTTTTCTCTCCAAAGTTGTTGCCTGTTTCTGGTTTTAACCTCAGAATTCGCAAAGATTTGATTGAGAAATAGTTGAAGGAATGTTTCCTGAGGTTTAATATTTTTAAGGTTACTCCCAAAATTTCAAACATGAAGAACTAAGATATTGCATTCAATGGTTAATTGGTAGAATAATCAATAATGTTATTAGTGGATGGCTATAAACCTTAATTATCTGCTGTAGGTGAGGTTTGTCACCATCACAGTAATCTCACATCAATCAGTGACAATGAAATGCCCTCTTTGGAAAGATGACAAAGAATGATGCAAAGTGAAAAAGAACTTCTGGGCTTTTATCATGAGTTTGCTTCTCACCTTAAATGGTTGTACCATTGACACACACACAGCATCACTCGCATTCTCATGGAGAGCAAAATCCATCTTGTTGCTGGAGGTTGCAATCTGCAAATAATTTCAAGGCACCTCTCCAAGGCTCCGAGGACACCATTATGAATGGATGTAAATACGCAGAATTATTATTTCCTTTGACCAATTGGACATTTTGCAATACATATAAAAATACTAAGCAAGCTTTTTAAAAATAGTGTATACAGTATATGACATTGATCTTTCAACGGCCGAAATCTATGACTGGAGAACAGTAGAATTTTATTAAAGAATCTCTGCCAAACATTGTGTAGTGTTGTGTGTTGATGAATAACCTCATTTAGAGTTGAGAAACTCCAAGCTTTATAAATGTAAAATTACCATTTTGGGAATTACAGTATTTTGTTTTTCTTTAATGCCTGCATCTGTCTCTGTTATCTAATTTCTTGTGTTGGGGAAAACTCCATGCCAAGATATGCTATAGGTACAATGTCAGGGGAGATTTTCAGATTGAGTACTTTCACTTGGTGATGAAGCCACATTAAGTTTGTCAGCAGATAACTGGAGCAGTTACTGCTGTAATTTTGAAAGACTGTAGGATCATTGGTTGGTATTAGAATGAACTTTGCTTGTATTAAATAAATGACCCTAGTCATTTAGTTGGAGAATGGAGAAATGGTTCCCACACCAGGATTTCCCTTTGTATTTAAAAAAAGGTCCTCGGGTTCTGCTAGACTACTCTCTGATCTCCTTCCCTTCTTTGCCTTTGTCTTCTTTCCTCCAGCTCTCCACCCCCTTCTCTCTCCATTCACAGAACCACCCCTCCTCCTCCTGCTTGCTGGTGTGCCCTCCCTCCCTCATACACCTATTACCTCTTGCCTTTGGAACCGTGCTCCTCCCCCTGCTCCTACTCTTGCCACCATATTATTCAGGTAGCTGCCTACATTTTCTCATGCCTTGATGAAGGGCTCAAGCCTGAAATGTTGGTTATGTATCTTTAGCTTTGCTATATAAAGGTCACTGTTTGACCTGCTGAGTTTCTCCAGCATTGTGTCTTTACTCAACCAGACTTTCGTGTTTTACCCCTTCCCTTTGTACTTAATTTGAGAAAATGATGAAAAAACTGAACAGCAGTAAGTCACTTTTTGTGTTTGAGGGTTAAAAAAAAACCTTATGGCAAGCCATTGATAATTGATAATGATGTAAATTTACTGGCAGGTTATGGATTGTCATTGGCCTGTGATAGCCCTGAGTCTGAATCCTCTTTGGCCGATGAGAGCACAAGGTGATGCTAACTGACCAAAACAGCTAGAACATAGATAGGTTCAGGCCACACAGACCATATGTGACAAAAAGAGGCAGTGGTGGGGGTCGGGGCAAGTGAAGAATGGGGTTAGCCTGCAGTTTCTCTCCATACCCCAATGTAAGATAGGTGGTCTCCATGGAACTCCTTTGAAAAGTTAGAAGGTTCTATTCATTATGACAGGGGCATGTTCATGAATCTCAAATGAACAATGGTTGATATTTACTGAAACTCAGAGTGCCATTTATATTTAATCTTTTACAATATTAGGTCATCACAAAGCACCCTATAGCCAATGAAGTACTTCTGATGTGAAATGACTACTCTATGCACAGCAAGCTCCCACAACATGTGCATAGGTAGATTATCTATGACATTAATTGAAGGATATAAATAAGTACAGGCAAAGCCTCAATCTAATTCCTCATCTGAAAGACTAGAGCCGCTTTCAGGTGCTTGGACGCAGATAATGTGCCTGCAGACGCGGCTGGGGGAGAGCAGCTGGGACGTTCAGGTGGTCACGGAGAAGACGCCTTTCTGTCACCTGAAGGTGCCAGCTGAAGGAGAGCTGCATCCGAGCAAACACCGGCTCCTGTGGACTGTGGCCATAGTTCCACTGCTGCTTTCAGGTGCAACTGGGGATTCTCGGAGCTGGAGATTATACCTACAGGAGGAGGGTTAGGTACGTGTTCTTCCTGGCCAGGTTCTCCACTTTCGGGTGGCATCCCAACAGCCGCAGAGGGGTAGAATATGCGGCTTTACATCGGGGTATTTTGGCCACCTGAAAGTGCCTTATATCTGCCATTGCAGCCTTCCCAAAAGACTGCACAGGAGCATCAGTCTGGATTTTAGTGCTTAAGTCTCCATTGTGGAACTCTAACCAAGCAACAGGAATGTAACTCAGCAGCAGGTCTATAAATGCACCAGTTTCTATCAACTTCAAATTCTCCTTTTTTTAAATTAATTATATGTCTTAAACATCAGCAAATATTTACAATTGATTTTTGTTGAAATATTCATCAGAACAATTAGTTTTCTGTTGGATTTGTGCACCATCCTGGAACAGATCCCATGCCATATCTTTTGCATATTTGTGCAGAATCAACAATGGTTGCCAAGGCACCTTGGTACCTCAGATTTGGTCATGCGACCTTGGAGAGTCAGAAGATGATAGGTGCAGATAATGAGGGGATGATTCCATTTATTCACTTTTTGGAATCCAGGTGTTAATCCAAAAGAGCAGGTTGACGATGAGTTGCCTTCTCGATTTGCAATCCTGCTGGTGATCTGAAGCCATGATGCTTTGGATAGGGAGTTGGAAGATTTTGACCCATCACAGGTAAACAACTGATGATAAACTTCCAAGTCAGGGTGCGAAGTGACTTGGAGGGGAACCTGAAGGTGTGTCCGCTGCCCTTGTCCTTCTGCCGGTAATCTCCTGCCTTTACATCCAGGTTTCAGGCTGAGGTATGCCATTAAGGAAGACTAGATGAAGTGAGAAACACAAGAACTGCAGATGGTGGGATGTTGGGTGAAGAAAGAGAACCAGGAAGGACTCAATGGATCAGGCATCATACGTGGAGAGAGATTTTCAAGATTCAGAGTTCTTTTATTGGTTTGCCCTATAGAAACAGGCAGAGCTGCCACTGGTCCAGCAGTCCTCAGGATGAGAAGAAGCAAATGAGAGTCCCTTCAGAGACACCGATTGTCCTTAGATCCTGCCACCTCCTCGCTTCATGGCCTCTTGTCTGGTAATAGCAGTGAACTTGAGCTCTAGGCATCCAGGTCACCCTCCTGGTTCCCAAGCCCTGAAATGATTAAGAAGCATTGTTTCCACATTGGCCAGTCAACATTTTGCTGAGGACCCTTTTGCAAGCCCTTTATCTACTGATGTTGTACAGGATGAGTACAAGACCAGGCCAGAATCAGAATTTATTGCCATGAACAAATCACGAAATTTGGTGTTTTATGAACCATCTTACAACAATAATATATAAAAAAATAGTGCGTGAAAAGTGAGGCAATGTCTTCAGTTCATTGATCATTCAAGAATCCGATAGCAGTGGGTAAGAAGCTGTCCTTGTGCCACTGGGTACTCGTCTTCAAGCTCCTGTACCTTTTCCCCGATGGTAGCAGAGTGAAGAGGGCGTGGCCTGGGTGGTGGGGGTCCTTGAGGATAGCAGCGACACCACCTCTTGTGGATGTCCTCGAAGAAGTCTGGTGCCCATGATGTCACAGGCCGAGTTAACGACCCTCTGGAGTTTTTCTTGTCCTGAGCATTGGCATCTGACAGTGAAGCAACCAGCCAGGATGCTGATCCAGAAGGATCACACTGAGAGCAGTGATGAAAGCAACACGCTTCTTACAATTAGGGTTCACAAGAAAAGACGAAGCAACAGAAGCAGGCCACTAGGCCCATCGAGTCTGTTCCGTAAATCTACACAAAGCTACTCTACACTAGTTTCAATTTCCAGCCTTTTCCCCATATCTCACTAATGAGATACTTGTCTGTTTCTTGTTTAAATACTCCCAGTGATCTGGCTTCCACTGCTGTATGCGGCAGTGAGTTCCACAGATTCATGACCCCCTGGCTAAAGAAATTCTTCCTAATCTCTGTTTTATATGGATAACTTCTAATTTTCAGGCTATGACCCCTTGTGCTCGATTCACCCACCAAGGGAAACATCTTACCTGCATCAATCCTATCTAAACCTTTCAAAATACGAAATGCCTCTATGAGATCTCCTCTCATTCTTCTATACTCCAATGAATACAACCCAAGAGCTGCCAAACGCTCCTCGTACATTAGCCCTTGAATTCTGGGAATCATCCTAGTAAATCTCTTCTGCACCCTCTCCAACAACATCACATCCTTTCTAAGATAGGGGGCCCAAAACTGCACACAGTACTTGAAATGAGGCTTCACCAGTGCCCCATAGAGTGTCATTAACACCTCTCTACTCTTGTACACTATTCCTCTTGAAATGAAGGCCAACGTTGCATTCGCTTTCTTCACTACCAATTTCACCTGGTCATTAACCTTTTGGTTTCCCTGCACAAGGACACCCAGGTCCCTTTGCACATCCGAGGTCTGAATTTTCTCTCCATCCAAATATTATTCTGCCTGTTTATTTCCACTTCCAAAATGTACAACTGTACATTTCTCTATGTTAAATCCCATCTGCCAAATTTTTGCCCAGCCTCCTAATCTGTCTGTATCCTTCTGCAACTTTACGGTGTCTACTACCCTTCCCACTCCGCCACCTATCTTGGTGTCATCCGCAAATTTGGCCCCCATTCATACGACAATCCAAATCATTAAGATAAATTGTAAACAGCAGCGGCCCTAAGACCGACCCCTGCGGAACACCACTAGCTACAGGCAGGCAGCCAGCCAGAATGGGATCTCTGAATTTCAATCCATTGAACCCAGTGGGCTACATCGTATCTGTTTATTTTCACTTCTGGAAAATACAAATAAATGAGGAGGGGCGGAGAGAGGCTTATGTGGACGGGAATGCCATCAACAGACCCTGGGTTCAATCTGTGCGGTTTCGAAGCAATGTTCTTCTTGACTTGGCAGACTTGGCAGACGCTAAGCTCATGCTCTCATAATGACAAGGATTCCATATCCGAGCAGCAACATTCCTCACCACCATTCCTCACCACCATGAGCACAAAAATTAATAATGAAATGTTAATTTTCCAGGCATGTATATGTAACCTCTTTGTCATTATATCTTCTGCTCTAAATAAACAAAGCTCTGTGTTGCAAACCCTTTGATGCAAGATGGCAAACAGAAGACAGGATTAAAGTTCAACATGACTCCCAAAGAGTTAACAGTAAATTATCTTTATTTCCAAAGTTCTTTATTTTCTCCATTCTGTCATTAGTTATTAGGTATACACCTAATAATATTCTACGAATATGTGGTTTATTTTCAGAAGGTTGTTTTTCCAAAATCATATAACAATGGGAAGTTTTCTGCATTCAGGTGAAATACTCCCTTAGCATACATAGAATATGCACTAAAATTTTACTTTAGATTCTACACACTTGAGTTAAATGTAACAGTTTAGTCATGCTACCTGAACCAGCTACAGCTGAGAGAATCTGAGATCAAACATAACAAGTACCAGTGTCTCTAGATTGGATTTCACCCTCCTACAAATATAACTGCCCAGTTCTTCAGAAACAGACAGCACTGGCAGAATGTTAAAGGTTTAAAATGTGCATCAAATGCCTAGAACATTGTTAAACAGTGAAACAAAAACATTGTCATATCTTTGCAACAAGAACAGACTATACTGAGAAGGATTCTGAGATTTCTAAAATGAGATTCAGAGCTACATTACTGAAGCATTTCATTGTACTGTATCTTTTTTTACATTCATGTATACAATGTGGGTGCCTGTGGCAATGTCAGCATTTATTGTTCATCCTTAGCTACTTTGGACTAAGTGGCTCCAGGGTGACATCATCAGAAGTCAACAACTTTGTTGTGGGTCTGAACTCACATCAGATTCCTCAACAACAAACTCAAACAGGGACTCTTTTAATGACTTTTGCATTTCATTGATTTAAAAAAAAAATTCTTTCTGTATTGCACAGTCAGGTTGTTTACAATTCTTTTTTTTTGTTTATATGTATACCTATCTTCTTGAGTGTAGGTTTTTGTACTATCAATAAGTGGTACTTCTGCCTCGCCCACAGGAAAAAGAATCCCAGGGTTGTTTGTGATGTCATATATGACATATGTCATATATGATGCCATTCAGAGCCAGCTCTTCAGCGCTTGACGTCCTGTTTTGCGGAAACTGCCAAAATGTTTGGCCTGGAAGTCAGCCTGAAGAAAACTGAGGTCCTCCATCAGCCAGCTCCCCACCATGACTACCAGCCCCCCCTACATCTCCATCGGGCACACAAAACTCAAAACGGTCAACCAGTTTACCTATCTCGGCTGCACCATTTCATCAGATGCAAGGATCGACAATGAGATAGACAACAGACTCGCCAAGGCAAATAGCGCCTTTGGAAGACTACACAAAAGAGTCTGGAAAAACAACCAACTGAAAAACCTCACAAAGATAAGCGTATACAGAGCCGTTGTCATACCCACACTCCTGTTCGGCTCCGAATCATGGGTCCTCTACCGGCATCACCTACGGCTCCTAGAACGCTTCCACTAGGGTTGTCTCCGCTCCATCCTCAACATTCATTGGAGCGCTTTCATCCCTAATGTCGAAGTACTCGAGATGGCAGAAGTTGACAGCATCGAGTCCATGCTGCTGAAGATCCAGCTGCGCTGGGTGGGTCACGTCTCCAGAATGGAGGACCATCGCCTTCCCAAGATCCTGTTATATGGCGAGCTCTCCACTGGCCACCGTGACAGAGGTGCACCAAAGAAAAGGTACAAGGACTGCCTAAAGAAATCTCTTGGTGCCTGCCACATTGACCACCGCCAGTGGGCTGATATCGCCTCAAACCGTGCATCTTGGCGCCTCACAGTTCGGCGGGCAGCAACCTCCTTTGAAGAAGACCGCAGAGCCCACCTCACTGACAAATGGCAAAGGAGGAAAAACCCAACACCCAACCCCAACAAACCAATTTTCCCCTGCAACCGCTGCAACCGTGTCTGCCTGTCCCGCATCGGACTTGTCAGCCACAAACGAGCCTGCAGCTGATGTGGACATTTACCCCCTCCATAAATCTTCGTCCGCGAAGCCAAGCCAAAGATATGTACTCTGACAATACATCTTAATTTGAACATACGAACCATATCAGATTAGGGCAGTTGATTTCCTTCACAGAAAAGACATCAGTACTATTTTAACTACCTCTTCTACTCTTAACCTTTCCAGCACCAAAGATCTGGCTGCACAGTTGTTACATCATGTTTTTTTGCACCAACTGCAACTTTGATTATCTATCCTTCTATACTAATTACCTTTTTTTCTCTCATGTGGTAATTTAATTTATACATTGTTTGTCAGTGTATTTCCATATCTGTATAGCAGCAGCTTTTCCTCATCTCTCTGGCCCCTATTCCTCCTTCTATATTCCTTCTCTTCCCACCCCCACCCTCCTTACCTGCCTGTCACTTTTTCACCTTCCTTCTTTCAGCCACTCACCTCCACCCCTTCCCTTCCTTCCTCCTACCAGCATGCACCTTTTTTAGCCTCCCGCTCCTTCTCCTTTAATCTCTCAGCACTTTTTCTTTCTTCCCCCTCCCACCTGTAGTTACCTATCACTTGCCAACCTGTACTCCTCACCCTTCTGGCAACCCCCCACCCCCCAACACTTTTATTCAGGCAACTGACCACTTCTTCCTGTTCCTGATGATGAATTATTGACCGTCTGCTGCTTTCCTTGGATGCTGCCTAACCCGTTGGGTTCCTCCAGAATTTTGTGTGTTGTCTGAAGCAAGAATTCCAGTGCATTTGTACATTATACAATAAACACTCATCACCCTTGTCAGTAAAGTAAGTGGGCTTTTACACCAATCCACTGGTTTCATGGATATCATTTACAATAATGGACTGTAAATTGCTTAATGTTATAGTTTAGTGATTACGTTACTGAACTGGTAGCCAAAGTCGGAAGCATTGATCCAGTTCCAGTGTGATTGACTACCCCTGCAGCAGCTGGAGAATTTAAATTTGAGTAATTAAATTAACCTGGAAGTTATAAAAGCTCATAAGCAAGGGTTAGGCAGACAGTGAAGTGCAATGGAACATAACCACAAAACCACTGTATTGTAAAATTCCATCTGGTTCGCCAATGTGCTTCAGAGTATTAAATCTACAACACCTCATATTCCGTCTGTGCATTAACATTGACCTCCTATATCTGTTAACCCCACCCTTCCTCTTCCCCATCACCTTTCCCCTCGCTGTCTCTCTCTTCCTCTTCACTTTTCCTTCTGTCTTCTTTCACAGAGCCAAAATCAATTCTCACCTCTCCTCTTATCATACCCATTTAACACCTTTTGTTGGTTTGGACTCCCGCCCCCCCCCCCCACCTCTTTCCATTCTTCAGTCTTTATTCTGACCCCTTCCTGTTCTTTGCTTAAACCTTGAAGAAGGGCTCAGGCCTGAAATATAGATCTACCCCCTATGGATGCTGCAAGACCGGCTGAGTTCCTCCAGCATTTACTGTGTGTTTTTAGTAAATCTGCTGTCCTGATTTCCTTCAGGCTCCAGACCCAACCACGTGGTTCATCCTTAACTGTGTCCTTAGTTCAGGATCAATAAAGATGGTCAAAAAATGCAATGATTACTAGTGAAGTCACACACTGTGAATAAACGAATAAAATGCATGGAATTCAAATTCTCCTTTCAGATTTGAACTCTGGTCTTCTGACGATGAATGAATGCCTTGAAGGAGTACAGGAAGATGGAAAGAGAGCAATTTCCTAAGTTTGATCTCTTTATATTTAAAGGTGAAGTAATCAGCTGTGGAATGAAGGAAATGGGGTTCACAGATCATTTCATGGTTGGAGAAGATTGATGATTGATGACATGAGGGTTGATGACAATAAATTCTGATTCTGATCCTGAAATTAAACGTTGAGCGAAGTCAATGAACAGCAGTCTGGTGTATCAGGTGCCATTCTCCAGGTGGGTCAGGATGGATGAAGGGACAAGGCAATTGTGGAATGGTTTCTTCTATAGGCAAATTGAAATGGGTCCAGCATCTCTGAGAGGTGTGATTTGATCTGTTCCATCACTAGACACTCAAAGCATTTCATCAAAGTGGAGGGCCGGTGCCACAGGGCAGTAGTCACCGAAGCCTGTTATCGTCACCCTCTTGGGTACCAGAATGATGGTATTGAGACAATGTCTCTAATTCAGTAATAAGCACCACTGTTCCCAACAGCCTCCATGTACAAATGGCACTTTCTAGATATCCAGACACAGCCAAGAGAGACCTTAAACAATTTTACAATATTTTTAAAAAACCTAAAAGACTTTTACACTTGTTGAAACAGTTGTAAACACTTCTAAATATATGAATTAAAGTTTTTTAAACTATGATTCAGAAAATCTTAATTAATTAACAGACTCTTAACTAAGGCTCTCGCACACATTCAAGGTGAGGTGACCGTGCGGATCTGAGTTGGAATTTTCCATCAATATTTTTTAAAATTTCAAAATAGATTTTATTCACAATTAAAATCATACAGCAATGTCCCTCCATGTTTGTCATGTCATATTCATGTAGGCACAAAGAAAAACAGGGGAAGGTTATTTTTGACGTTCATAACATCTTATTCCGATCTTCCTTTTGTAACTGTACAAGTTCACCAAAAGTGCGGTAATTTTATTCTATGTTTAAGAGAATTCCATAGATTGGAATGGCAAACTGCTCACACTGCATTTCGGTTTCTGGGTTCACTGAGGGATGTCGGAAATCCCAAATCTCATGTTAGTCACAGAGGGTAATGACAAAAATGGAAGTTTTATCTTCCTTCACAAAACCTGAGCCATTCACTGTTAGTCATGTTGACTGAGCAGTAACATTAGGCAAATATTTCTCTACTTCAAAGAGGTGTCATGGGATTTAATGTACATCTGTACGGGCAGAAATGCTTATGAGCGCAGATAAATGTAGATTGAAGAAACTGTGGGAAAAAATATAATTGAGGTCCCAAGAGGCACCTTTGGTTCATGTCCTCTTGCCAAGTGGTTGTCAGTTTGCTACTAGAGTTACAAACACAGGTCATCTTTACCACTCATTTTCTATCAGTGAAGGCTGAATATGTCTTGTTGAACAATAGAGGACCACCTCTGAATTGTGCTGGTCCATTCGTTTAGATTTGAGTGCTCTGGTTCCCAGAGAAAGACTTAAAGCTTTATGAATCAGAGATATGTGGGCTACCCACTGAGCTCACTCTGAGGCAAAGTAATCCACTAAGTGTCTTGGTAAGTGGAATGCACTTCTGCAAGTGCCACCCTTTTTCCAGAAACACTTTCTGCTGAGTGACAACTCAATTTATACAACGTGTTTAATGCAGCCAAATATTCCAAGTGCTTTGTTGGAATGTTGCTGTATTAAAGTTGGCAGTGAGACCAGAGGCGATCTTAGTTGAACGAAAGCATTGTCAAAGAGGTAGAATTTAAGGAACATTTTAAGGAGAAGAGAAAGATAGGGAGGTGGAAATATGAATATACAGCACGATAACAGGCCCTTCTACCATACAGGCTTGTGTCCCTCAGTTACAACCATGTGACCAAATAACCTAATAACCTGTGCGACTGTTGAAAATAGGAGGGAGCGTAGTGGTTAGCCCAACGCTGTTACAGTGCCAGTGATCGGGACCTGGATTCGAATCCCACACTCTCTCTAAGGAGTTTGTATGTTCTCCCCTTGTCTGCATGGGATTTCCCTGGAGGCTCTAGCATCTTTCAAAAATGTTCCAGCAGTTGTAGGTTAATTGGGTGTAATTGGGTGGTTAAGGCTTGTGGGCCCAAAAAGGCTGCAGTTACTGAGCTGAACATCTAGATTTAAATTTAAAATGTAAATTTAAAAAACCGGAGCACCCAGAGGAAACCCACACAGTTATGGGGGAATATTCAAACTCCTTGCAGACAATCAGCAAGTTGCTGGTGTTGTAAATGGCATTGGGCTAACTACTGTGCTAACCATGCCATATTCTACGGTATTCCAGAATTTAGGATCATTGAAGCTGAGGGCTTGTCTGACTTGGGAAAGGGAAAGGCTAAAACAATGTCTGAGGAATGAAGATGAGAATTTCTTTAATAACTGTAAGGTTTGCTGAACTAGGAGCGATTTCCGAAAGTGCTCTAATTTGTTTTAAACATCATATTCCTTGACACGTTCTGATTGTCGCACAGATTGCGGTGTTCCAAGTGATAATTTACTAAGATTTATGAATAGTTCCTTCTGTAAGCTGATGTAATACTGGGCCCAAAAATGTAAAATTCATTTTGCATTTATCACAATTTGTGTTAGTCTGTACTCTTCCCCCTTGCTCTTTCTTCCCTTCCCTCCAGTCTTTTAATTTAGGTATCTGCCTGCTTTTTACTCATACCTTGCAGAAGGGCTCAGGCCCGAAAAGTCAGTAATTTATCTACCTCCTATGGACACTGCAAAACCTGCTGACTTACTCCAGGATTTCTGTGTTTTTACTACAATCGCAGCATCTGCAGACGTTAGTGCTTCACTTCATTTTGCATTTAAAGAGTTAATATCACAGGGTTAAAGGATGATGAATTGTCTGCTGTTTTTCAATGGAACTTGGTGATGGGTTCTGCTCATAAAATAGTCTGTTATAAATATCCTCATAAATTTTACAGTATCTCGCAAATTCAATCGTTTGCAAAATGCAAATGCCATGAAGAGGTGGAAGACAATAAGAAGGACTGAGAAATTAGATCACACACCACTTTTGACATACTAGGGCCATGCTCCTTGCAACCTTGAGATTAGCTTCTAAATGCAGACTGAAGGTCTCTTTCATGAGCACTAGAGAGGCATTCTTCAGAAGCTTGTAATGCTGGGCGTTGCGGAGAATGCTCCAGGCTAAAGCCCACACCCTCACTTATTGAAGTATGTGTATAAATCCATTCTCTGAGATACAAATCACTTTCAACAGACATCGTTAAAAACTGAATGGAAATTGTGCCATTCATTACAGATAATTGATTTATGAAACGTAACTGCAGCTTCTTGGATTCAGACAGAGACACATTGAACGAAGTGACTTCATGTATAAAGTAGCAGGGTGCTACTAAGAAAAGGAGCACTGAGGCCATCTCGTCTCTGGGGGAAATTTATTCTTTGGCTTGGCTTCGCGGACGAAGATTTATGGGGGTAAAAGTCCACGTCAGCTGCAGGCTCGTTTGTGGCTGACAAGTCCGATGCGGGACAGGCAGACACGGTTGCAGCGGCTGCAGGGGAAAATTGGTGGGTTGGGGTTGGGTTTTTCCTCCTTTGCCTTTTGTCAGTGAGGTGGGCTCTGCGGTCTTTTTCAAAGGAGGTTGCTGCCCGCCGAACTGTGAGGCGCCAAGATGCACGGTTGAAGGCGATATCAGCCCACTGGCGGTGGTCAATGTGGCAGGCACCAAGAGATTTCTTTAGGCAGTCCTTGTACCTTTTCTTTGGTGCACCTCTGTCTCGGTGGCCAGTGGAGAGCTCGCCATATAACACGATCTTGGGAAGGCAATGGTCCTCCATTCTGGAGACGTGACCCATCCAGCGCAGCTGGATCTTCAGCAGCGTGGACAGTGCTGTTCTTTTCAGTGTGATCAAGCCAAGTGACTTTCTACAGTCACGGCTTCATTTTCTTCCCAAATCCATACTGGTCTAATTTTTTTAAGTGCTTATTTTCAACACAGTAGAAGCCAATTCCAGCCACCGAAAAACATGGCGTCCAATTACATTCAATTAACTCACGATTCTGTATGTTTTGGAGGGAGAGAGGTAACAGGAACACCTATTTTTAGAGGAAATTCTATTTTAAACCTCCTCTCCCAAAACTATAATGCTGAATTATAGAATTATTGCAGTACAGGAGCTGCCATTCTATCTGTCAATTCCATGCCTGCTCCTGGTAAAGCAATCCCCTCAGTCTTATTTTACTCTTTCTCCATAACTTTGCATTTGTTTCTCCCACAAGCATCACTTTTGCAAGTGCAACGGGTGAATTCTTGATCAGAACCACTCTGTGTTTTCACTGTGTTCCCAGGTTCTTGAAGCTTCTAATGACAGGGTTGGGGGGTGGGGGGAGGAGGGGCAATTGTCTTCCATCTAAGGCAATACCTAGCACCATCAAATCACCTCTCAATTTTTTTTTGGTTGCTGTAAGGACCATAAAAGTATCAGAGAGGATCACTGGAGTCTCCATCCCCGCATCGCCGTGATCTACCGGGATCATTGTTTGAAGAGGGCACTTTAAAAATCATTAAGAAAGCTTTCTACCCTGCACACAGCAACTTTCAGCTGCTCCCTTTGGATAGAGGTACAGGAGTATCAGGCCCAGCACCACCAGGCTGAGGAACAGCTTCTTCCCACAGGCAGTGAGAATGCTGAACGACCAAAGGACCTGCTCAAACAAACCATCCAAGACTCTTATATTCACTAAACATTATCTATTTATTTATTTGTGTGTATGTTTGTTTATATGTATATTTGTCCTGCATATGTATCATTTGTCTGGATGTGTGTTATGTCTGGATGTGTGTCTGCATGGTTTGGCACTGAGCATTGGAGAATGCTGTTTTGTTGAATTGTACTTGCCCACTTGGATGATAATAAAGTTGAACTTGGACAACCCCAGCTTCTACAGTGATCTGACAGACACCTGCAATCTAATATTTCTTTTTCCACCTTCTCTTGGGGGCGGCATGGTTAGAGTAGCAGTTATCACAATTCCAGCGACTCAGGTTCAAATCTGGAGCTGTCTGTAAGGAGTTTGTATGTTCTCCCCATTTGTGCATGGGTTTCCACCAGGTGCTCTGGTTTCTTTCCTTCCAAAAATGGACCAGGGGTGTAGGTCAATTGGGTAGCACGGGGTCACAGGGCTATACTTTCAAAAATCCTTCATGTCTGCAATGTCAACTAGTCTTTTGCACAAATTCGGTGTAATTTCCCTGGCCTTTGTTTGCCATACCTCCATTAATGAATCCCTGGATCTGATTAACCACCCTTCCAGCATATCACTGTTTAGAACTATGCCATATAGTTCATATTGTATAAAAAATGACTAGAGCTGTTGTTCAAGTCCAGCAAGATGGTCCCTACAAAAATGCTAATAGATATTGGTGTCTATTGGCAACATAAGGCCATGAATTCAAGTACAGATTCAGACACCTAGGTGGCCTAACACTCCCAGTGTCAGTGCTCAGAGTCCTGAATATTTGGAGATGAGATAAGAACACAAGGCCCCATCTCGTCTGAAAATCAAATGTTGGCCAAAAAAGTACCAAGAGAAAAATCTGTTTTATGCAAAGCATGGCTATGATCCAGAATTTACTAACTGGGAACCTGACATGAAAACAGGAAATGCTATAAATGCTCAGCAGGTCAGACAGTATCTATGGAGAGAGGAATAGAATTAATGATCAGGTCGAAGAACTGTTAGAACTGGGAATGAGAATCCAGTTTCAATTTGCAGAAAGGATGGGGAGGGACAGGGTATCTCTGGAGTAAAAACACAACACTGGAGAAAGTTAGCAGATCAAACAGTTCCCTTTACATAGCCAACGTAAAAGTACATAACCGACGATTCGGGCTTCAACCCTTCCATGAAGGTATGGAAAAATATTAGAAGGCGTTAAAATAAAAGGGTAAGGAGGGAGACGTGATTGCAAAGGGTATCTCTGGAAATGTGGTGCCTGAGTTCTAGGTGCTGAGAAACTATTCTTTCTGCATCCTTTCTGCAAATTAAATCTGTCTCTTCTCCTGGGTAGACAATAAAATATCCTAAAATATTGCAGCATGTTACCAAAGATTCCCTTTGCATCTTGGTTACTATTGAACCCTCAATCAAGATCTCAAAGGCAGATTATGCTCATTTACTGTGTGCATTTGGCTTCACTTTGCCATAGAGTGGATGATTAAAAATGTCCTTCATTGATTACAATGCATTTGAAATTGTCAATGTGTACAAATCCCAGTTGCAAGGAATTTCTTGCTGTATAATTGCATGTTTCTACTTTATGAAGTCAGCACGCAAATCTCCCTCCCTTCTATCTCCCTCCCGCTAACTTCAAAAAGCAGTCATCATATTAAATACTTATCCTACACTCTCCTCATCACCCCCCCCCCCCCCCACTCCCTGGCAGTGTGATGATGAATGAGTATGGGATCATGCACCACCAAATTCGAGCCCAGATTCTTTCCTGATGTTATCACACTCCATAGTGAATCTCACGTAAGTAAAATAGGTGAAACATGGGAGTCCACTGACACTGTAATTGTAGTCAAAGCTCAGAGATGGGGAGGAACTGTGCTGGTCTCACAGTATCCATTGGAGGTAAAGATATATTACTGATGTTTTGGGCCCATCTCTGTGCTTTGAAGAGTTAAATTATGTTGCCTTTGCCCTGTACGAAATGATCCCTCTCTGTAACACTGCACTTCCGTATGTGGCTTGCTGCTTGATGTTCCATGAATGGGATATCTTGCTGGACTCTGCAAAATAAAACTTGAAGTTTTTGTAAGGTGGTTTGGGAGGAAAATGGGCCCCAGTGTTTGCCTGGGTGTTTCCAAAGTGCAACCAAACCAGAGTCAGAGATGTACAGCATGGAAGTGGACCCTTTGACCCACCATGTAAGACCAGTGCCATGGAGCCCTGATTGTGGACTACACTGTCCCAACCTGTGATAATTGAGCCCCCACTTCAGACTCTCTCTGTTTTGGAGTGAGGGGAAAATGCCTGAACTTGAGACATCAGGGAGGTTTGGAGGCTGAACCTTAATGCAAAGAATTAAAAAATCACATCAAAGTTGAAACTTTGGATCTTTTAAGTGTTTCTTTACTAAGGGCAACGAGCTCTCAAACCTGACTTCCAGCTATTGCCTGTTATCGAACATCCTTCCAAATACCATCTGGATAGACATTTTCCTGATTTAACTGACACCAGGCCATGTGCGGGGCAATGCAGCAAAAAAAATTATCATCACATCATTAAGAAAAAGGTTTCTTCAAGAAACCTAACACATCTTTAACAAGAGACTCCGAGGAGTCAGGATGTTCCCTTACAATTCAGATCTCTCCATTTGTTCTGAATTTTTGTCTTGTGGTACACCACTCTCAGTAATACTGCTCATTTATCTTTTGAATAATGCAAATGACTATAAACAGAATCTACATTCTGTGGAGCAAATGTAGTATTCCACAGTAGCAGGTAGTTATAGGCCGCTTATGTTAATCTGTAGCCCTTGACTAATGATCTGGAGACAGAAGTTCAAATCCCACCACAGCTGCTAAGGAGTTTAACTTTGGTTAATTAAATAAATCTGTATATTATTTTTTTTAAATTAGACATACAGCGTGGTAACAGGGCCTTTTGGCCTATGAACCTGTGTCACCAATTATGCCCAATTGACCTACAATCCCGGCACATTTTGAAGGGTGGGAGGAAATCGTAGGGCCTGGAAGAAACCCATGCAGACTTGCAAGAATGTACAAACTCCTTACAGACAGCGTTGGATTCGAACCTGGGTTGCTGGCGCTATAATAGAGTCACGTTAATCACTAAAAAGACATCTTTAATTTCTCAAATTGCATTCAAGCACAGCCAAAGGACTAAGTTTTAGTGACCAATTCAAACACTGATTGCTATAACAGGGTTGCGTTAACCACTACACTAACTTTGTATTTAATCTGAGAAATAGACTTAGTAAAGGTACTGTTGTTATAAAAATCTACCTGCCTCACAGATCAAATGTCCTCATGTAGACTGGCCTACACAGAAATGTGGTCGATTCCGAGCTTACCACTGAGGTAGCTATCAATTCTCGAGTTGTTAATGCTGGTCATCCCAGTAACACTCACATCCCATGCACAAGAAGATGGCGTCGTCAGGGGACCTCTGTGCCTTATGGTTTAAGCCAGGCTGCGCACCTTGGGCAAGCATAGTGACGTCACCGCCGACGCAGGGGCAGTGCTCATGCCGCTCTTAAAGGGTGCGCGCAAAGTTTGAATAAACAGTTTGTTTTGAAACCTCCAACATGCAGTGGTGTGTTTCATTCTGTGTAGCAGTTGCTACATTGGTGACCCCAGCGAGTCCAGACGGTTTTCTGGCCTCCCGATATGGATTCCGCAGCAATCAGTGCAGTCACGGTGAAACTTCCCCCCCTTCTGGAGACATCGCCAATGCACTTGGTTCGGGCAGGCAGAAGCACAGTTTTGACTCCGACACATCGCATCAGACGCCATGATGTTCTACCACATCATGAGTGCCCTCTATGAAGAAACCACAGCCAGGGTGGACGACCTGATCCAAACCCACTGGAGGTAGGTAAATACCTCGCTCTTACAAGCCTCCTCCTCGGCACCTTCAGCCACCAGGCTCCTACACCTGGATGGTCTGGGCGACAGAACTCCATCTGCCCTCATGGATTAAATGCTGGCGCTGGCAGAGGGTCACAGACCCTGCTTGATGATCAAACAGGCTTTCCTCGAACAGATGCCTGAGGACATCCAACTCCTCCTGCAGATGAGGATTTCTCAGATCCATGCAGAGTTGCAGCCCGTGCAGACATCCTCTGGTGGACTAAGCAAGAAAACGAGGCCGCCCTCAGCCAGGTTGCCTGCCCAGGGCCCAATTGGCCGCGTGCCTCCCAAGCACAAACCGGAAGAACACCACCCCACCTGGTGTTTCTACCATCAATGCTGGTGGGGCCCAAGCCTGCAAGTGCAGACAGCCCTGTTCGTTCCAGGGAAGCGACCGGCCAGCCGCCGTTAATGGCTAGAGTGGCTGACCGCGCGTACAGCCTCCTGCATGTGACTGATAAGTCCAGTGGCTGATGTTTGCTGGTAGACACCGGAGCAGAAATAAGTGTGTTCCCCCTGACCACCCTCGCACCCACGCATGGGGCCCAAACCTTTGGGCAGCCAAAGGATCCTCCATCAAGACTTTTGGTACACGCAGCGCATAGATCCAGATCAGCAAGGACAAGTTCCGCTGGAAGTTCGTACTGGCCTCAGTGAGCACAGCGCTGCTGGGAGCCGATTTCCTCTGGGCGCACAGCCTGTTGGTGGACATCAAAGGCAAGCAGTTGGTATATGCCCGCACCTTCCAATCCGTCCGCCTCAATGCCACAGATGCGTGTGGCTCAGGAATAGCTTCCATCAGCACCCCCAAGGATGATATTCTTGCATGCTTGATGAGTTCCCCTCCATCCTGCAGCCACAGTTTACTTCTACCATGCCCCAACATGGAGTCCGCCATCACATTTCGACCCAGGGCCCCCCCACCCCGCACCAAAGCCAGGTGGTTGCCCCCCGAGAAGCTGCAACTGACAAAGGAGGAATTCACCCAACTGCAGGAGCTGGGGATCGTCCACAGATCGGATAGCCCTTGGGCCTTCCCCCTCCACGTGTTCCTGAAGGCTTCCGGGGGTTGGTGCCCATGTGGGGCTACTGTCGCCTCAACTATGTGACCACGCCAGACTGATACCCCATCCCGCATATACAGGACTTTACTGCATATACCATGGCGTCTCGGTTTTCTCAAAGGTCGACCTGGTACGGGGTTACCACCAGATCTCAGTCCACCCCGACGACATTGGCAAGACTGTGATCATCATCCTGTTCGGCCTATTCGAGTTCCTGTGGATGCCTTTTGGGCTTAAAAACGCGGCCCAGACATTTCAACGGCAGAGAGCAGAGACTTGGATTTCATGTTTATCTATCTTGACAACATCCTCATCGCCAGTCGGGACCACATTAACACAAGGTCCATCTTCGTGCACTATTCGCCTGTCTGGCAGACTTCGGCCTCACGGTCAACGTATCCAAGCACCAGTTCAGCAAGCAGTCCCTGCAGTTTCTGGGCCATACCATCTCCGCGGATGAGGCCGCCCTGGCACCCGAGAAGGTCGCAGCCGTATGCCAGTTTCCAAAGCCCGACGCCCTCAAAGGTCTACTGGAATTCACCGGCATGGTCAACTTTTATCACCGTTTCATCCTGGGGGCGGCTTGCATCATGTGGCCATTGTTCGCACTGATCGCGCCAAAAAAAACCCCTGGAAGAGGCCGAGAATGCTTTCATTGCGACAAAAGATGCCCTGGCGAGTGCCTCCCTACTAGCCCACCCTCAGCCAGATACCCACACCACACTCTCAGTGGACACTTCAGCCATGGCCGTTGGGGGCGTCCTGGAGTGATCAGTCAACAGCCAGTGGTGCCCGCTTGCCTTCTTCAGCAAGCACTCCGCCCCCGGAACTAAAAATACAGCGCCTTCGACAGGGAACTTCTGGCCCTGTACCTGGCCATCAGACACTTCCGGTACTTCCTAGAGGGCAGGCCATTCACCATTTTCACTGACCATAAACCGCCACTAAGGCCCTCAAAGAATCCTTGGTCAGCGTGCCAGCAGCGGCATCTGTCCTACGTATTGGAGTTCACCACCAACATCCAACACCAAGCGGGTAAGGACAATATCGTAGCAGACCTCAAACTTCCGGACAGCCCCGACATGCTGCTCTGCGACGTCTCCACTGGCTCGCCACGCCCAGTAGTCCCACCGCAATGGAGACCACAGGCCTTCACCATGCTCCTCGAATTGGCTCACCCCTCGGTCAAGACCTCGGTTCACATGGTGGTGAAACGGTTCGTGTGGCAAGGCCTCAAGAAACAGGTAGCCCAGATGGTGAGAAACTGCATGCAGTGTCAGACCTCCAAAATCCAGCACTACGTAAAGGCCCTGGTGTAGCAGTTTGACTCCACGGCCAAGAGGTTCGAACACATACACATCAACATCGTGGGCCCCCTGCCAGTGTCCAGGGATGCCTGCTATTTGTTGACCGTGATCGACAGCGCAACAAGATGGCTGGAAGCCATCCCACTGAGAGACACTTCCACTGAGTCCTGTGCCAGGAACCTACCCGTCCACTGGATCGTCAGGTTTGGAGTCTCAGCACACATGAAGAGCAACAGGGGTGCCCAGTTCACATCTGCCCTCTGGTCGCAGCTGGCAAACCTCTTTGGGATCAAGCTCCATCACACCACCACATACCATCCCCAAGCCAACAGCCTAGTGGAGTGCTTCCACCGGTATCTAAAGTCAGCCCTCATGGCTCGCTTCACTGGCCCCAACTGGACAGACGAATTGCCCTGGGTCCTGCTTGGCATCAGAACGGCTCCGAAAGAAGACCTACAGGTATCATCTACGGAGTTGGTCTACGGCGCACCGCTGTCGCTACCAGGGGAGTTCTTCGGCCCAAACATTGGTTCCGCGACTGAGAGTCAGACATCGCTGGCAGACTTGTAGGGTAAGCTCTCCTCACTAGCGCCCCCACCATCGACCCACCACGGCACCCACCCGTCCTGTGTCCCCAAAGAGCTGGCCACGGCTGATTTTGTTTTTGTCTGGCGAGGCCCACACACCGCGCCCCTGCAGCACCCCTACAAAGGCCCCTACAAACCCCTGCAATGCTCAGGCAAGACATTCACCCTGGACATCGCGGGCAAGGGGGAGCTATTCACAGTCAACTGACTCAAGGCAGCACACCTGGGCCTTAGCTAGTCGGTAGTTATGGCCTGACCAAAACGACGAGGTCGGCCGCCCAAGCGGCGAGACGTATAAGCCAGTTCTGGGAGGGGTTGTGTGGCAGTGCACATCCTCGTGGCGAACCGGCCCTGCTTGTACCGCCACACTGGCGGGGAAGCTGCGAGAAGATGGCACCATCGGGGGACCTCAATGCCTCGTGGTTTAGGCCTGGGCGCGCGCCTCAGGCGAGTGTGGTGACGTCACCGCCTACGTGGGGGGAGGGGAGCTCACTCTGCTCTGAAAGGGTGCGCGCAAAGTTTGAATAAACAGTTCGTTTGAAATCTCCAACATGCAGTGATGTGTTTCATTCTGTGTAGCAGTTGCTACATATCAAACTCTCACAAGTTGTCAGACCTGGACTTTGATATCAATGAAGAAAGATTCTGAACAATTAACAGTCTGCATTTTAACGTCACATAATCACATTATATAAAGATCTTTTCTCTTTTAAAACTCATCTCTAATGCACTGATTTGTTTGCTAAAAGCCAGTGGTTTAGAAATAGCACCCCTGTTCCAGGATTACCGAAACAAAAATTGCAAATGGTTGAAAGAAACAACTCTGGTTTGGAAAGGGAAGAATCAAAGTAGGTATTTCTGGAATGGTTTTTTAATTACATTCCTGAGCAAGCTGGCTGTTGTTAAAAATAAAGGATCCCCAGAGAATATAACTATTAAATGAACTTTGCAGATCTGTCGAGAGAACGATCCAAAGTATGTGATGGTGCTCACAGATCAACAAGTTTCCTTGTCTAATGCTGCAGGTATAATTATTATATACAGGATACTATGAACTCACAAGAACATCCTAAATGGACAGAATTATGAGAATTTTCCACTGGCACAGAAAATCTCATTTGTGTTTTCACAATAACACAGGCCATGGAATTTGATCCAGTTCTTAATTTGGTCACATTATCACTGAAAGAAAGAGGGGTGAATTTCTTACTTTTCTTTGAGGTCCATTATTTTCAGCCAGTTCTATAGACCCATGTCCCAATCTCATGTCATAACTCCAAAGCTGGCATCCACGTGCATTGTTTAAAGACCTCGAACAGGAGAATAATGAGCTTCATAATTAAAAATCTCCTTGCCACCAACTCTCGCGTGTTCCTGCAATAGGGAAACCACAGTATTCAAAACGCAGTCTTGCTGAGGTTAAAAGTTAAATATCACTTCCAAAGCAGGTGAGCCACACCTTTGGCCATGCACAAAGATGCTTGCCCGGAAGTTTATGGTTGTACATAAGAGTTGTTTTCTGTTAGTTAGATTACACTGAGAGCCATTTCTGGGTTTGTGGGCACCCATTGTGAAATTGGCTAAGTAATTGTGTGTGTGAATTCAAAGATAATGTCTCCATTGCATCATTTGTGCAGCTAACTAGGTCATTGTGTACACTCTGACAATTTCTGCAGTTGGTGCATTAAGATAACCTTCATTTATTAAGAACAAAAGAAATGAAGATCAAACCTTGCAGTGGATTAGCAATGAGTTGTGAACATGAGTGTGACATTGATATTTTACTCCCAGAATCTACCAGCCTCATTTTCCAATGCTCAGGGTATACACAGAAGCATCATTGTCAGCCTCGCCTGTGATTGCAATATTCTTCATCATGTCCCTCTGCGCAAGACGCTTCAATGTACTTCTCAGTGGTCTTGGACTACACACAGGACAATCAACTCCATCACTTGGTTCCAGAATAGCTAGAAAAGTCCCAAGGTGATTTACCATCTACTTGTGGGAAGTTCGGCCTTATCCATTGACACCCTCTTCTTGTCTTTCCTTTAAAGATACTTGTTTCATTCCTCTCTGTCTCTCTGATCATGATACCCTTGTTTCATTGGGATACATTACACTCACAAATTATTCCCTATTCTTTCCAGTGAGGTCTATTGCAAGTTAAACAAAGACCTGGCAGCCTGTCGCCACAGACTGGTCATGTTGGAATTCGGGGATGGTGTCTCTGTCTCACCCTCTTGAAACACACTGGTTAAATTGGACGTGCAGGGTATGGTTCCTGACTTGTGCACACACCACGAGGTAACTGAGGAACAGAAGGGGGCAGGACTTCTGTTCAAATGATGCCAGCCTTTCCGACTCTGTCTGGCTGTGATTCAGTTGGTTACCTGACGTCGGAAGATGTGGAATCAGACCCAGAGACTTGACGACAAAAATGTAGCATTCCAGCACAGTACTGAGAGACTCCTCCAGATGGGAATTGAAAACAAGATGGTTTGTGTATGTAAAAGAATCCATGGATGAGAATGGAAGTCATTACAAGTGTCCAGGACAATAGCTTCCTTTAGCTCAAATGACAAAAAGGATTAGTTGAGGGTGGCTAGTGTTGTCAGGGAAAGAATTGCAAGGGCTTTACCCAGAAAAGAGGGATAATGTGGTACGGGGAACCAAAGACAGGCCCAAGAGTAGAGCCATGGAATACAGCAGCAATGGCATCTGTTTCAGGAACATAATGAATTGAGAGTATAGAACCTGCACCCATATCATGCTTTGACGGATCTCCGGATGCACATCAGGTTTAATAAATCGCCCATTGTTTTGAAAATCATACTCCACATGGACTTGTATTTGCTCCTACAGATAGGATTGTGTGCCAAAGATGGAGGGCGCTGCATTTCCTCCATTGCAGTATTGAAGTTCAGATGTATTGTCAGAGTACATATTGTCCATGACATCACATACAACCCTGAGATGCTTTTCCCTGTGGGCCAGGCAGAATTTATCAGAAGTGAAAAAGAAAAACTGTACTCAAGAAAAGATATGCATGCAAAAGAAAGAAATATAAACAAGGCGGCTAGGAAAAGCATTGATAAGGTAAACAGCCAGCACCTTTTTTTCCCAAGGCGGAGGTAGCAAACACCAGAGAACTTCTGTACAAATTGAAGGGAAGAAAGTTTTAGGGAGACATTAGGATATTTTTTTTTCCACTGGGTGTGGAATGCCCTGCCAGGGGTGGAATACTTTGCAGGCTGAAACTAATGGGATCTTTCAGAGACTTTTAGAGAGGAACATGGATGAAAAAAAAAGAGGGTTATGAGTGTGGTATTGTGGTGCGCTGTCAGACAGAATCAGACACACACAAGGTAAAGACTGTACAACAGGCTTTAATCCACAAAGACTTCCACGGAGCCAGGTTGGCTGTGGCTGCAGCAACTCAGTGTGAGGCCTCGGGAGGCCGGCACAGGCTTATATCCCTGACACCCGACTGGGTGGGGCTTGATCCATTCAGGCCGACTGGGTGGGGCTTGATCCATTCAGGCCGACTGATTGGCAGCCGGCCAGGTGTTGTCCTGTCCTTTTACACTTCTTCAGGTACAGAGGTTGCAGCCTGCAGTAGGCTGGTGGTGTACCACAATGAGGAAGGGAGGATTTTGCTTTTTTTTTGGCATATTTAGGTCAGTACAACATCGTGGGCCTGTACTGTGCAGTAATGCTTTATGTTCAATATTCTGTGAGACACCATGAGAGCCAACCTTTTTCTTTCCACTCACATACCACCCTAAGCAATCCCTATGGAGCACTTACGGAAAGAAAATGTTTGAAAACCACTGCACTAGATAAATCCAGTCTTTATTCACTATTTTCTCTATCGCTTTAACTCCAAATCTTTCTTCCTTTTTGGATTCCTGTCACTTTTCTTTCTCTATAAAACACTTTCAAGGATGCCATGAGTGATTCAGTCGCTCATATGCTATTTTTAATACTGCTCTCTTTGTTCATCTCTTTCCCTCTTTGGTGCCTCACCTCCAATAACTTCCATTCCAGGCAGCACAACTGCTGGGGCCAAGCGCAATACTTTCCTATCTTACAACATCAAGTGACAGGTCATGGCTTTAATACTAAATCAGAATCTTCACTGCAGAAACAGCTGGAGCCTGAGCAGCTCCATTCCTCCTGTCATCGCTCCAGTTGCAGCCCCACCTCTGCCACTGTGCATCATAAAATCTATAGTATTTGGCACAGAGACCTGGCTTCAGTTTTCCACATCAATATTATGTCGCCCAATCTATCTCCCTCTGCAGACTTTATGAAATGCCGAAATATTTTGCAATGAAAACTGATTTGTAGTCCAAGATAAAATGGAATTACTGGTGCAAATTGATAATCCCACAGATACAGTTGCCTTGTGTTTAAACCATCTGGCATTCGTCATGACCTGGACTGACAGCATTTGTTATTTATGGTTCTTTAGGTAGAAAGCATGTGATGAATTGACTGACTTTGAGCATTTCGAGTTAGTCATCTCTGTTATCTGGCGAAATTCTACTTCACTCCATTCAGAGCAGGTGAGCAAAAAGACCCTGTATCCTCTTCCCCTGTTCATTTTTCTTGTGGATTGGTCATGTCTACACTCCTCACAGGGAGCAGCAGCCAGGAAAAGGCCTATTGGCCTAGCTCTCCCGCTGGGTGTTGTGCGCACACCTCAAGTCAAGTTATGTCAAGTTTATTGTCATCTGATTGTATTCTCTGGTCCTCAGTGCAAAACATGCAGATACATAACCAGGCATAACACACATTTTATCTGTAAAAAATAAATATTGTTTTGAACAAATGAGAGTCTCAGATAGTTGCTGTGAGCAGTTCCTTTCGTCATTCAGCATTCTCACTGCCAGTGGGAAGAAGCTGCTCCTCAGCCTGGTGGCGCTGGCTCTGATCCTCCTGTCTCTCTTTCCCAATGGGAGCAGCTGAAAGATGCTGAGTGCAGGGTGGAAGGGGTCCTCGATGACTTTGCATGCCCTCTTCGGACAACGATCCCGGTAGATCACATCAATGTTGGGGGGGTGTGGGCGAGACTCTAGTGATCCTCTCTGCCATTCTTATGGTCCTGTGGATTGATTTCTGATCCGTTTCTCTGTAGCAACCGTACCACACTGTGACGCAGGTCCTATAGAAAGTTGATAATAGTGGACGGTAACTTTGCCCGCTTCAGTCTTCTCAGAAAGTGCAGTCTCTGTTGCGCCTTCCGGACAAATGAGGAGATGTTCAGTGTCCACAATAGGTCACTAATAAGTGAACTCCAAGGAACTTGGTCCTCTCCACACTCTCTACTACAGAGTTGTTAATGTGTAGTGGAGGGTAGTCTGCTCCACACCTGATGTGGAGGATCGGATCGGTGCCGATTTTTGATTCTGGTTCTAGGGTGAGGTCCGAATCAGCAGTTTACTCTCCTAAAGGATGAAGAATTCAGATATTTCTTTAGCCAATTCTCTTTATTCATTACACAGGCCTGTGGGAGATCCATCATCCCCATGGGGGATCCAGGAACTCTTTGAACAGACAGTTACATGGGTTTGTATACCCCGCCGCAATCTGATTGACCAATCCAAAAAATGGTCTTCTCCCATGTGACAAGCATTACCCAATCAGTATTAAGCTACACACTATTCATCTGCATCTGATGAAATGGTGCAGCCGAGATAGGTAAACTGGTTGACCGTTTTGAGTTTTGTGTGCCCGATGGAGATGTGGGGGGGCTGGTAATCATGGTGGGGAGCTGGCTGATGGAGGACCTCAGTTTTCTTCAGGCTGACTTCCAGGCCAAACCTATCTCGGCTGCACCATTTCATCAGATGCAAGGATCGACAATGAGATAGACAACAGACTCGCCAAGGCAAATAGCGCCTTTGGAAGACTACACAAAAGAGTCTGGAAAAACAACCAACTGAAAAACCTCACAAAGATAAGCGTATACAGAGCCGTTGTCATACCCACACTCCTGTTCGGCTCCGAATCATGGGTCCTCTACCGGCACCACCTACGGCTCCTAGAACGCTTCCACCAGCGTTGTCTCCGCTCCATCCTCAACATCCATTGGAGCGCTTACATCCCTAACGTCGAAGTACTCGAGATGGCAGAGGTCGACAGCATCGAGTCCACGCTGCTGAAGATCCAGCTGCGCTGGATGGGTCACGTCTCCAGAATGGAGGACCATCGCCTTCCCAAGATCGTGTTATATGGCGAGCTCTCCACTGGCCACCGTGACAGAGGTGCACCAAAGAAAAGGTACAAGGACTGCCTAAAGAAATCTCTTGGTGCCTGCCACATTGACCACCGCCAGTGGGCTGATATCGCCTCAAACCGTGCATCTTGGCACCTCACAGTTTGGCGGGCAGCAACCTCCTTTGAAGAAGACCGCAGAGCCTACCTCACTGACAAAAGGCAAAGGAGGAAAAACCCAACACCCAACCCCAACCAACCAATTTTCCCCTGCAACCGCTGCAATCGTGTCTGCCTGTCCCGCATCGGACTTGTCAGCCACAAACGAGCCTGCAGCTGACGTGGACTTTTTACCCCCTCCATAAATCTTCGTCCGCGAAGCCAAGCCAAAGAAAAAAAAAAAATTCATCTGCAAATTGTATCATTATGTGAACCAATCATGTAACCAGGTATCCCTCTCCTCAAGCATTGTGCTTGCACGCCACCTGAATGGGGAAACTCCAGGCTGATGGAAACTTACTAACTAGGCAGGGATTGCCCAGCAACAAACATCAAACCATGATTGCATCGTTCAAATTTACATTCTTGATTACATTACATTGTTCAGGGACTTAATTCTACACTGACCTTGAAGCCTTGGATTCTGGGAAGACCACTTGCCCGTGATCCCTGTGCGCCTGCCAACTAATGATGTACGCCTGCCAACTAATGATGTACGCAGCCTGTGGTGCCACTCATTGAATTATCAGTCAGAGTTACAGACCATGAACACAGAGCCAAGAGTTCAACTCCCATCTAGAATGTCGGGAATTTAAATTAAACTCAACAATCGTTTTTAAAAATCCAGATTGGGAAAAAATTTCCCAACATTTCTCAGCAATAGTAACCATGTCACTATGACATTGTCTCAAGATCCAGCTGGTTCACTGAATATCCTTCAAGGAAGATACCTGTCGCCCTTAACCAATCTGGCGTTATCTGATCTATCATGGACTCATAATGTCTCCTCACTGGTCAGGAAGGTGCAGCAGCAAGTGTATTTCCTGTGAAGACTGAATCGGGCAAGGCTACCGGTCACTATCATGTCAAAATTCTATAGGAGCTCTATCAAGGGCATCCTGGCCGGCTGCGTCACAGTGTGGCATGGTATTTGCAGAGAAATGGTTCAGAGGTCAATCCACAGGACCATAGGAGCAGCAGAGAGGATCATTGTAGACTCCCTCCCACCTATCAACGTGATCCTATTGGAATTGTTGTTTGAAAGGCTGCACAAAATCATTGAGGGTCCCTTCAGCATCTTTCAGCTGTTTCCGCCGGGAAAGAGATACAGGAGTATGAGAGCCAGCACTGCCAGGCTGAGAAACAGCTTTTTCCCACAGGGCAGTGAGGAAGTTGAATGACCAAAGGACCTGTTCACTCTAACCATCTGAGACGCTTATATTTATAAAACAATATTCATTTATTTATTTGTATACAGTTCTTTGGTTTGGCTTCGCGGACGAAGATTTATGGAGGGGTATGTCCACGTCTGCTGCAGGCTCGTTGGTGACTGACAAGTCTGATGCGGGACAGGCAGGCACGGTTGCAGCGGTTGCAAGGTGGGGTTGGGTGTTGGGTTTTTCCTCCTTTGTCTTTTGTCAGTGAGGTGGGCTCTGCGGTCTTCTTCAAAGGAGGTTGCTGCCCGCCGAACTGTGAGGCGCCAAGATCCAGTTATGCATAGCTTAACATCCACAATACATTCTGTGAAATAGGACGTTATGCAATGTAGACGTTGTGGAACAGCATATTTGCATCCACTATGTCCTGTTCTCCGATCAGAAAATGTGATGTAGCAGATGTAATCAGATAATTGCTTTGCTTTGATTAAATCATAAAATCATACTAATTTCAATTTGCAACATAAAAATAAACACACTATAAATACAGTAATAGGTAATGGATAATCCAGTATAACCTAATGGGACCATGGATGTATATGCGGTCGGACGTTGCCCGAACGGATAATATGCGGTGCATGACTGTATATGAATACTTGTTCTGAATATGTATTGTTTGTCTGTGTGCATGTATTATCCATAAAAACACAATGCTGGAGAAACTCAGCAGGTCAAACAGTACCCTTTATATAGCAAAGATAAAAATGCATAACTGACGTTTTGGGCTTGAGCTCTTCCACAAGGGTCTCACTTCTACACTGGCCTTGAAGCCTTTGAATCTGGGAAGACAACTTGCCTGTGAAGAGGGATGTCCCTGCACAAGTATGGCAGCCTGGGACCACATGTTGAATTAGCAGCCAGTAAGGCCCTGAACAATGTAAAATAGGGCGTTTTTACTTCAACCATGATGTCTGCAGACTTTTGTGTTTTACTTGTCTGCGTGTTTTACAGCGAGGACCAGAAAACGCTATTTCATCGGGTTGTACCTGTGCAATCAGATGACAATAAACTTGAATTGACTTGATTTGACTTCACGATTCTAGACCCACCAATTTAGTCGACTTTTAATTGCTTCTCAGTTCATAGGGAATTAAGAATGAATAATAAATACTGGTCTTGTAAATGATGTGTGTCACATTGCTGAATTTTCAATGAAGATTGCACTTATTTTTCCTGTAGTCACTGTTGCAATGTTGGCTGCCAACTTAGTAGCAATATGATGACATTTACAGGATATGCTTTGGTATTTGCTGAAGAATGCATTTAAAAAGAGGATATACTGCACAATCTCTATGGTATTTCTGCCTGTTCTTCAGAATAAGCAGTATTTGATCCAACCCAGCACCCCAATGGCAATCATACGCTCCTCTTAAACATCACAGAACCCCCTCGGATCTACTCTGCAAGGAGTTGCCATGCAAATTGACAATGCCTCTCACATGAAAATATTAGGTTGATGTCTGAAATCTTGGTCAATGAGGCAGATTTTAATGAGATGGAGAGATTTAGGGAGTGGCTTTCACGGCTCAGAGTTTGGGCAGCTTGGCTCTCCGAGGCAAGCAATTAAAATGGGGAAAGCACAAGAGGTCAAGATTGGCATCAGGTGAGATATAGGGTCGGAGGAGAGGGAGGGATTGAGGGTATTTGGAAGGCAAAGACTCTGGTGGAATCTGATGACTGGGACAAGAATTTTAAACCCAGGTCCTCAAGCCAGCATAGATAGATGATGCCAGAACTTGGTGGAGGTGTCAGCCAACAGAATTTTGGAGGAGCTCAGGTTTACAATAGATGGAAAAATAGACACCCTCCAAAGTGCACTGTAAGAGTTGGAACTTAAACAAAATCACAGCTGAGGTCTTCAGCAGCAGAGGAGAATGATGTTTCAGAGATGCTAATCAAAGTTTTGATGAAGAAGTGGATATGCCATCAGAAGCTCAACCGCGCACTTGTTCAATGCATATTTTAGTTGATTTTAAAGCTAATCGAACCGTATTTCAGAAACAATGTACAATTTGCCAATGTTTATATATATATAGAACCCACCTCACTGACTAAAGGCAAAGGAGGAAAAACCCAACATCCAACCCCAACCAACCAATTTTCCCCTGCAGCCGCTGCAACCGTGTCTGCCTGTCCCGCATCGGACTTGTCAGCCACAAACGAGCCTGCAGCTGACGTGGACTTTTACCCCCTCCATAAATCTTCGTCCACGAAGCCAAGCCAAAGAGAAGAAGAAGAGATATAAAGAACATTTAGTGCAACTGACTGGGGTAATTTCTAGGCAGTTACAATTTCAATTCAGATTTTAAATAACAAATAAAATTAACTTGGCACAGATAGTTATTCATAAACTAAAAAAAGCACCTGAGTTTTATGGCTTTGTGGCTGTAATAGGTTTCCTAATCTGTAATAGATTTTAATTCTTATATTTAGAGATACAGCATGGAAACAGGCCCTTCTGGCCCACAAGTCCGTGCTGCCAAATGTACCCATGTGACCAATTAACCTACCGACTCCGCATGTCTTTGGAACGTGGGAGGAAACCGGAGTACCCGGAGGAATTCCCACATGGTTATGGGGAGAACAAACAAACTTTTTACAGGCAGCAATGGATTAGAACCTGGGTCATCGGTGCTTTAATGGTGTTGTGGTTACTGCTACACTCACCCCTGTACCACCCCAGATTTGAGAAATAACCCATTGTTATTTTATCAATGAATAGATTCAATTTCTAGTTTATTGCTCCAGAAAGATTAATTTTATGAATATAAAAATTCCCCATCTCTAAGTACTTAAAGAGAAATGTTGGTTTTCACAAAGTTGAAAAGTTTTATGCAAAGATATCCCAATTCCAGGTTTACATTTATTTCTGGGTTTTAGACCTTTAAAAATCTGTCCAAACTCCACTTGAGATCTGCTGTTACTTCTGTTTTCACTAAAACAGCATAAATTGGAACCTCAAAAAAGAACTCTGATCAAAAGGAACTTGGGATTGTGCAGTTAAAACAGTACATCTTACTAGAATTTGTCAAACACACAAAAGTAAGGACCAGGTTGTGGGAAACCACAAAATTATTCAGAATGCAATGAAAAATGATCAGCAAATTAAGGGGAATTGACAAAGATGGCAAATGAAGATGGGAACAGTTTTCAATCAACTATGCCCTCCTGTGAATTGATCTGAGATCTCTTGTTTGCACTCAGCACAAAGAGCAATTAAAAGACCATGATCTCATTAAAATGTTCTTGTTGGTTTGAACAAACCAGTGATTCTCAACCTTTTTCTTTCAACTCACATACAGCTTTAAGTAATCCCTTACTAGCCACAGGCCACCTATGGCATACTAACCACAGGGTACCTATGAGAACCACTGGAATAGACCATTAGTGTCTGTGATACTGGTGAGAGGAAGACTCGTAGAGTAGTAGGGTAGCCAATGGCATTGGCCATTGAAACAGAGTACCCTGGTGTTGACCTACTTAGAACCAGTCTCAGGTCAATTGCTCTTACAAGTTGTACCCACAGCACTTCATAATAAGCTGCTTTCAGATTTCTGATCCTCTGAAGATAATATGATGTAGGTGGAGGAGAAAGTAGTGTAGAAGAAACATAGAGGCTGTAGAAGGATTTAGACAGATTAGGAGAATGGGTAGTGAACTGGTAAATGTCAGAAAGTGTACGTTATGCACTTTGGTAGAAAAAAATAAACAGGCAGACTATTTTCTAAATGGGGAGGAAAATGAAAATACCCAGATGCAAAGAGACCTGGGAGTCCTCGTGCAGGACAGCCTGAAGGGAAACTTGTAGGTTGAGCCAGCAATGAAGAAAGCAAACAAAATGCTGGGGTTCATTTCAAGAGGTACAGAATACAAGAGCAGGGGTGTGACCTGAGGCTTTATAAGGCATTGGTGAGATCTCACTTGGAGCATTGTGAGCCGTTTTGGGCTCCTCATTTAAGAAAAAATGTGCTGACATTGGAGACTGTTCAAAGGAGGTTCACAAGGATGATTCCAGGAATGAAAGGGTTATCATATGAGGAGCCTTTGACAGCTTTTGGCCTGTACTTGTGGGAATTTTGGACAATGAGGGGGATCTCATTGAAGCATTTTGAATGTTAAAAGGCGTGAACAGAGTGGATGTGGAAGGTAATTTCACGTGATGAGAGGTACAGAATTAGAGGGCACAACTTAGGATTGAAGGGCACCAATTAGAACAGAAGTATGCAGGAATTTCTTTAGCCAGAGGATGGTAAATCTGTGGAATTTGTTGCCACAAGCGGTTGTGGAGGTCAGGACATTGGGTGTATTTAAGGCAGAGACTGTTAAGTTCTTGATCAAAGATTATGGGGAGAAGGAGAGGCAGTGGGGCTAAGTGAGAAAATGGATCAGCTCATGATTAAATGGTGGGGCAGACTCGATGGGCTGAATGGCTTATTTAAGAGACAGAGAATTGGGATTCAAGCATGAAATAAAAGAGTTGCATTCATAATGTATCTTTCAGAATCTCAGCACTCAAGAGTCATAGAGATAAATGGGATGGAAGCAGACCTCTCTGCCCAACTCATCCCTGATAGCCATGATGCCTTCCTAAGCTTAATTTATACTTCAATTATCTGATTTAAATTCCATCTAACATTTATTGGAAGTTGGAGAAGTCAATGTTAATGCTGTCTCTGGTTGGAGATGGCCAAGACAGAATTCAAGGTGTTATTCCCCCAATTTGCAGGTGGCCTTGATTTGGGAGTACATGAGGACATGGACAGATATGTAGGTGCAGCAGTGGTGCATGGAATTAAAATGGTTGGCCACTGAGAGGACCCTGCTGATGCAGCAGATATAGCGAAGGTGCTCAAAGAAGAAATCTCCCAGATTGTGTCCAGTCTCCCTGATGTAGAGGAGGCTGCATCAGGAGCCTGGATGCAGTGTATGACTCCCACAGATTCATAGGATGGGATATTTGGCTTTCTTAAGCTCAAGCCCTTAATAAATTGGAATCTGTGGGACAATGGACCAAGAACTGGAAAATGGGAGCAGTCTCATTGCCCCACCTTTCACCAGCTTGGACATGATGGGCAAATGTGCTACAGATTTTGTTGATTCATTGATATACTCAGTCTATTGTAAGAGTTTTGATCCGCAGTCCGTGGTAATCGGCAGGTTCAGTAGAATCTCAGAATCCTTCCATCCATCACAGTGCAAACAGATGCAAAGTGCAAAGTGGTTTTTTTTATTTTCTGGGGAGCAACTGCTTGAATCAACTATAGAAATCATTCATTATCATTTTTAACATTTTATATAAACCCATCAAGTCCAAATTTTGCACAGAAGGTGGCACTTACATGAAAAAGGCCCTAAATGAGATTAACTCACAAGTAGGACTAAGTCTAATCAGTCTGAAACTGAATTTAAAATAGGAATAATTTACCGTCACCACTCATTCACATCATGTGACAAACTGGCATTAATTTCCTTTGCTTTTATTGATGTAGGTGTCAACTTTGAATTCACTGCAGTCACTTTACTTAAGGAGGTTCAAACGGCATCAAGGCAAATGTGTGACAAGTCGATGATGATTCGGATCTTGCAGTGTTTCAAACATGCGCATTCTATAGGAACTTTCCCACTTACTCATCAATAGTTTCCATAAAAGCCAAATAATGGATGTGTGATGTTCCCTGCAACCATCAAAATCAGCAAGACATCTTAAAAATGAGAGAATGCTCAGATGTTGAGGGGATGATTGACCTGGAGGTATGCTTTGATTGTGAAGTTCAACACATGAAAGCAAGACTTGCACAACATTACGCTGTCCCTGATAAGAGAAGGTAGTTCTGTAAAGGCAATTGGAAACGTAGATTTGAACAGAGGGAGACACAAACATCTGCAGGCACTGTGATTGCAGTAAAAACACAGAAATGCTGGAGGAACTCAGCTATTTCACAGCATCCATAGGAGGCAAAGATATTCCATATATTTCAGAGTACAAGTCGACTGGCATATGTTGACGCCTCTTTTTCATGGTATAACTGGCTTATAAATTGACCTCCATTTTCTGGCTATCTGAGGTGCCCCGTTGACCGGTGAAAAAGGCGACCCCAAAGCTCGCAATACCTGAGATAGGCCGTTGACCGACGGATTGATCTGCTTGGGGTTGGCTGGATATGATTGCTATCATGGAAGGTCAATCCACACAACACAACACGTGATGAAAATATGAAGCGAGTTTTAAGTTGAAAGTGATAGAAATTACCAAGAAAACCAACAACTGCGTTGCTGCAAGACGATTTAATGTGCATGTGAAGTTGGTAAGAGACTGGAGGAAGAAAGAAGAGACTTTAAGAAAAATACCAAAACGGAATCACTCGTTGGCCGGAGTTAGAAAATCACGTTGCAGAATGGGTTCGTGAACAGATGCAAGATTGCTACATAATCCCCCGAAATAAAATAAGAACATTTGCAATGCAGTGGGCAAAGTCGCACCCAGAACTCAATGATGATTTTGAGGCTACAGTTGGCTGGTGCAATCGTTTCATGAACAGGAAAAATCTGGTATAACGCCAAAAAAAATTGCCCAGAAACTACCAAAAGATCTCGATCATAAAGTTGTAAGTCTTCACCGGTTTAATATATGGAACTGGCAGGAACACCAGTTTGCAATTGCAAATATTGGAAACTTGGATGAAACCCCCTTGAATTTTGACATGATAGGCAATAGAACAGTGGAATGGAAAGATGTTAAAACTGAGCAAAGCAGAAGTACAGGCCATAAAAGGACTAGATTTACCGTGGTGTTATCGTGCATGACTGACGAGGTGAAGTTAAGACTCATGGTAATCCTCAAATGCAAAATTAAACCAAAAATGAAATTCCCTGCCGGTTATTTTTGTACATTTTCATGAAAAAGTATGGATGAATGAAAATGGTGTAAAACTATGGATAGACAATGTGTGGAACTGGTGGCCAGGCAGTTTATGCAAAGAACAGAGTTTACTGGTCTGTGATATGTTTCGTAGTCACTTAACTGAGAAGTTTAAAATTAGATTAGCACTACATTATACTTACATGGTGGATATCCTGGGCAGTTTGATACCTCTAATGCAACTTCTCGATGTCTGCTTGAACAAGCCATTTAAGGGCCATGCGCGCGAGGAATGGAATACAGAAAAGTTGAATGCAGAGAAGTCATTTACTAAGGGCTGTGTAACTTCATGCTCAAGGCATGGGACAAAGTTAAAGTAGAGAGAGTGCTAAAATTGTTTAAAAAGTGCAGTATCTCTTGTGCAATTGAGGGCACGGAAGATGATATATTGTGGGACACTGAAGACAAAGCTGAAAACGCCTCATCAGATACAGACTGACACCATATGATGATGGTTTAAAGAGCGAAATATGGATATGCTTGCTTCTATCTTTGCTTCAGGCAATGACAGCGAGAGTGATTTTGTAGGGGTCGACATGTGTTGCTGTTTTCAGACAATGATACGATTTTGAAGGGTGCTAATTGTGTTGTTCTCAATAAAAATCTGTCACAGTCGAGTTTTTTTAGTTTTTCAAGGGTCGACATGCTTGATCAGCATGGATTAGATTTTGAGCTGAATTTAAGGACTTAAAAGTATATCCGGCATATAAGTCGACCCCCATTTTTTGAGAGTTTTTTTGGGTATACAATATTACCAACATTTCAGGCCTGAGTCTTTCTTAAAGGAATAAGCAAAGAATAGCAAGGCATCAGAATAAAGACACAAGAATGGGAGGGGGAGGAGTCAAAACTAACAAGAGGTATTAATTGGATTGATAAGAGGAGAGGAATGGGGGTGGAGGTTTAATGGAAACTGAAGAAGTTGATTTTAATGCCATCCACTTGGAGGGTGCCCAGTCGGAAAATGAGGTGTTGCTCCTCCAATTTGCGGGTGGTCTCAGTCTGGCTGTGTAAGAGACCATGGACAGACATGTCAGCAAGGGAATGAGATGGAGAATTGAAATGGGTGACCATTGGGAGATCCACGCTATTGTGAGCTGAGATGCTCAATAAAGTGATCTCCCAGACTGCGCCCAATCTCTTCCATGTTGAGAAGACTACAACGGGAGCACTGGATGCAGTAGATGACTCCTGCAGATTCACAAGTGAAGTGTTGCTTCACTTGCAAGGACTGTTTGGGGCCCCGAATGGTGGTGAGGGAGGAGGTATGGGTGCAAGTGGAGCATCTATGAGACCAGCTGAGTTTCTCTAGCATTTATCTGTGTTTTTACTATAGATTAGTAGCCCATTTCAAATAAGTTTCACTCTGCCACTTGGGGCACCAAACATATATCCTTCTGCTGTAAAACCCCTGGGATCCACTACCTATGGAGATTGGTTGATGTCGAATAAGTGAATTTTTAAGTTACTTGAGATTGTGTGTTGTGTGATTGGTGAACTAACATCGAGGCGTGCCAATTTTAAACTTCTGTATTTTTTACCTGTTTATTTTATATGCTATTTTTTCCGCTTGCTTGAATTCTGGATAACAGGGAGTTTTACTGTAATTAAGATTGATGTATCTAAACTTAAAATATACCTCTAATATTAAGTGATCATGGACTCCCACTACATAAGTATCTCTCAAAGTCTTAATCATAACTGCATTTGAAAAGCCATCCATGTCCATATGAATCCAGATTTGGTGGCAGGTTTTATCCATTAGGAATGAAGTTCCTTTAGAATAAGCAGAGGGCCTTCGTCATCCCTGTCAGCTTGAATTCTATTGGCTAATTTGTAGGCTAAAGAAGTCTTCAGCATATTGTGCTGCGAGCATCTGTCATTGGATTTCAGCAAATATTTTACCAGCCTAAGCAAAAATGGATAGAGGCAAATAAACTCCTGCAAATGTAAATAGTGCATCAAGACGTGCTTCTCCTGCTAAGGCAGTCATTGGCTTTTAAAGAAAAAACAAATATTAATGGGGTTTGAAACAAGCTTTAGATTTGAATGAACATATGCAAGTCATTGTAAGTCTTGTGCCAGAGTCACTAACCCCATTGGAAAGGCAAATAAAAGAAAAACAAGCCCTCTGCCCTGTGATGTGTGGGCTTAGATCAGTTTTCTCAATCTTCCCTCTCAAGGGAGAGACTTAGCCAGGCAAGACTCAAGGAGCATCAGACTGTCAGTAAGCCTAGTAAGAAACAAGTTTCATGCTTGAATTAATTGTTAAGTTCCTTGCTCTTCATTAAGGGTGGGGATGGGATGGGGGGGGGGGGGGGAGTAAAGGAATTCATGCAAACCATTAGAACCAGAGAATGCTACAGCACAGAAACTGCCCCTTCAGCCCATCTACTCCGTGGTAATAGAGATGATGGTAGTGTTGGTGGTAATGATGAGAGAGCATTATCATCTGCACAAGTTCACATAGATGCAATGAAATACTTGCTTGCTACAATAGGTCACTAAATATGCTAACAAATAATGAGTATCAATTCACATTATGAACCACAGGGGAGAAAAAACATAAATATAAAAATAATAAATAAATATTCACAGTTGCATTTTCTGTAATGCAAAAAAAAATACCACACAATTACTTGGGTGGCTGTATGTCATTTATGGTTGGTGGAATATGGGAAAGTTCAAGAGCTTGATGGTGGTTGGAAATAAAACTATTCTTCAATCTGAAGTAAGGAGAGCGTGGCCAGGCCATTGAGATCTTTTTCGATGGGAGGAGATTTGAGAGAAGTGAACGCGCATTCAACAGACAGCAGGGATAAACAGAGAGAAACCACTCCCGGAAAGATTGAAGGGAAGAGGATGCAAACTAAAATTTCAGTGGTAATGTGAGGTTCAAATGTTTCTGGACATTGAGTGGATACAACCTGGAATGTACGCCTGCAAGAATGATGGGTAGAGATTCTATTGTGGCTTTCGAAAATAAAATGGATAGAATATTTGAAGATTTAAAAAATTGTAAATCAGTGAAACAAGCGCCAATCCATGGGACCAACTGAGTTACTGGCTGATTGGTCTGTTTCTGCTTGGTAATGATTCTAATTGCAATATGATAGCAGTGAAGAATATCCATATCAAGTTGAGATCGCCTGTGCGGATCGTCTCAAGAACACCCATCATAAAAATGGGCATAAACAGTCAGAGCAATGAAAGATGCCTTAAATGCTCTAATGTTGTATGTTAATCAGATGAGGCCGGGACACGTGAATAAATACATCAAGGGCAGAGCAGGGCAGATGGTAACACCACTTACCATTCAGATTTTTAAATAGGTTGAGGATCGGCAATATTTGTCGATAGTAAGGAACCAGTGCCTCGCCCACTCTCTCTCCTGATACGACAAGGTGCTGCAGGATTTTCAGTGTGGTACAAATAACATGCTTGTTCCGAGTGTTCAGGGCATCTGTACAAGACAAGGAAGGATTATGAGCCAGTGTGCTGATTAAGTGCATCTCGTTGGCAGGATGGTACATCATTAGCCGTGAGCAGAGTTAGACTTCCTCTACTTCCCATCCTTTTAGCCATGCAAGACTTATTACTTCGTCCAGTGTATTTATGTACCATTGAAGCTTTCTGTTGTTATTTTATCTTCAAACTGCTTACACCCTGTGGGATCTTGAGGCCTATCAGTCTTTCACAGGATTAAACATCACATTCTCAATCAAGTGTCTAATCCATTAAACAGAAAAGGCAATCCTCTATCAACCAAGTAACACTCTACATGTGTGTCACACCAGCTTATTGCATTTTGCTTCTGATAACAGGTCATCAAACTGAAATGTTAACTGTTTCAGCTGTTGAAAATTTTCTGTAATTTTTGTTTTATCCAATACCTGTATCACCAGGGAATGTTGCAGCACTGTTAACAAGTCAAACTTGATGTCAAATTACATGAGGAAATTTGTTACGTCACCAAAGTCTCTTGCAATTTTTTTACTGGTGTACGGTAGTGAGCATTCTGACTGGTTTCAACACTGTCTGGGATGGAGGTGCGAATGTATAGGACAGGAAAAGACTACAGAGTTGTGAACTCGCCTACCACCATCATAGGCATCAGTCTTCACTCCAAAAAGGACATCTACAGATGTCTTAAGAAAGCAGCCTCTATTATCAAGGACCATCACTGCCCAGGACATGCCCTCTTCACACTGCTACCATCAGGAAGGAGGTACAAGAGCCTGAAGACGAACACCCAACAGTACAAAAACGGCTTCTTCGTCTCCGCCATCAGATTTCTGAATGGACAATGAACCACAGACATGACCTCACTTTTCTCTTCTTCTACATTAATTTATTTTTTTTTAAATAAATCTGTAGCAATTTTACACCTATATGCTGCCACAAAACAGCAAATTTTGTGGCATGTTTATGACAATTCTGATTCTGACATCAGAATACATTAGGGCAGGGGAGGGAAAGAGAGGCAAAGACAGAGAGGTTTAAGGGGTAATTAACAGAGCGTAGGTCTTTGGGTTTGATATGGGTTTGATCGAAGTCAACATTGGAGTGTTGGATCAGCCTGGAATAGTTAATGGGGGTAATCCAACAAAGAGTCAATATTGTCAGACTGCTTGAGTGATTTGAAAGCAAACTTCTTAACTTGAGGGGTTAATTTATTGGAAGGCAATCTAGGTTAGATGTGGGTTAACACAATGAGTGCTGCTACCACACAGCTCCAGTGATCTGGGTGGAGTCTGTGACTTATCCCAGAAACCATGTGTGAGGAGCTACAACAGGTTGGCACCCGGTGTTTGCGTTTGCTTGGACCTGCTCCTAGCATGCCTTCAGCGCTCTTCACCGGTCCAGAGATGGGAGATTGAGGGACTTTGCAAGAAGTTACAGATTGTGGTTGGACACATTTCTGCTGTTCCTGATAGTCCACATTCCTTATGCTCTCTGGTTTAGAACTGCCCCCTCTACACTGAGACTAATCGGCGATTACAGTGCTACCCAACACAATAGGGAGTGCCTTCGCCAAGAAGACCAGGGTGATTACTTCTACCGAGGGACAGTTACATCTGCTGCAGGTAGACTAGTTCATTCACTCATTCCCTGCTGCAGGTGTAATCCTCCAGCTCAGTCCTTCAGGGCTCCATCAGCGGAGGTAATCTCTGGCAAATAAACTGGGTCATGAGGTTACAAACTAGGTTTCATTTAACAATAATCCCATTGTCAATAATAATGACCAGAGCAAGTAACATAGTTTAGATTTCAGATTTATTGTCATCATATGGACAACCCTGAGATTCTTTACTGTGGGTCAGGCAGAATTACCACTTATTGGTAGTGCAAAAAAACAGTAAACAACATACACATGTTGTAAACAAATAAAGACTTGTAAACAAACTGAACACAGTGAAAAAAGTATGAGTCTTTAAATGAGTTTTTGATTGAGTTTGTGGTTGAGGAGTCTGATGGTGGAGAGGTAGCAGCTGTTTCTGAAACTGGTAATGCAAGACTTGTGGCACCTATGCCTCTTTCCTGTTGGCAGCGGCGAGAAGCGAGAACAGAGTGTGTGCTGGGTGGTGTGGATCCTTGATGATTGATGTGGCTCTCTGACAGTAGTGTTCCCTGTAGATGTTCTTGATAGTGGGGAGAGTTTTGCTTGTGATGTCCTGGACTGTGCCCACTACCTTTTGGAGGGTTTTACACTCAGGGGTATTAGTGTTTCCATACCAGACTGAGAGGCAGCCAGTCAGCACACTTTCCACCACACATCTGTATAAATTTGTCAGGGTTTCTGATGCCATACCAAACCTCTGCCAACTCCTGAGGAAGTAGAGGCACTGACAAACTTTCTTCCTGATGCCAGTAGTGTGTTCAGTCCAAGAAAGATCCTCTGAGATAGTGATTCCCAATAACTTAAATTTGTTCACCCTCTTCACTTCTGATTGCCCAATGATCACTGGATTGTACACTTCTGACTTTCCCTTCCTGAGATCACCAATCAGCTCCTTTGTTTTGGTGACATTGAGTGCAAGGTTAGTGAAAGTGTCTCGGCAAAGGGACCCGAGCTGAAACGTTGACTTAGTTGAAGCCTGAAGACCAGTACCTCTTGGTTTAAGAACAGTTACCTTCTAACAGCTATCAGGCTTTTTGAAGCTCCCCTTGTTATACCAATCACGAACTGCTCTGACACCACAAAAGGATGGGAAGTTATTTTTTTTGCATCAGATTACTGTTAATGTTTATTATCCACCTTAAGTATCTATTGTCTCTTTTAATTCAATTGGCTTACTATCATAACTTTTCTTCACAAGAACCAGTTTGGCTGCAGCCAGTAAGAATTTTGGTGCATGTGTACAATGTGTATGACAATAAACTCATTATCATTATCTTTCCTGGATACTGCTTGACCCACTGAATCTATCCAGATTCTTATTCTACGCCTATAGAACTGTTCATTAAATACATTCCATGTTCTTCACTCAGAATCAGAGCATTGATGTCATACATTCAGTGTAATATGTAACTGAACTAGTTCATGGTCAGGTGGAAGACCTCTTGTTGGGTGACCATTTTGAAAAGAGTGACCACAACTCCCTTAGCTTCAGCATAGCTATGGAAAAGGATAAAAACAGACAAAATGGGGAAGTGCTTAACTGTGGAGTGGTTAATTATGAAGGGATGAAGCAGGAACTAGCAAAAGTAAGTTGGAAACAGATGTTCAAGGGAGAAAGCACAGAATTAATGTGGAGGGAGTTTAGCCACCACTTGTGTAGGGTTCAGGATAGGTTTGTTCCACTGGGACAAGGAAAATAATGATTGGAAAAGAGAACCGTGGCTGATGAAACAGGTGAGGCAATTAGTCAAGAGGAAGATGGAAGCACATGTTAGATATAGGAAGGAGGTATTAGGAGAGCTTGAAGGGGGGCATGAGAAGACCTTGGCATGTAGGATTAAGGAGAATCCCAAAGCATTCTATGTGTATGTGAAGAACAGAAGGATGATGAGAAAGAAGGTGGGGCCAATAAAGGACAAAAAGGAGGCAGAGGAGGATGGGGAGGTCCTAAATGAATACTTCAGTATTCATAAGAGAAAAGGACCTTGGTCATGATGAGGTTGAAAAAGACCAGGCCTGTGTGCTGGACAATGTGGAAATTAAGGAAGAAAAAGTGTTGGATCTTCTTAAAAACATCAAGATTAATAAGTCCCTGGGGCTGAACATGATATAGCCCAAGTTGCTGTGGAAAGTAAGAGAAGAGATTGCTGGAGGCAGTAGCTATGATCTTTGAATCCTCTTTGGCTGCAAGGGAGGTGCCAGAGGATTGGAGAATTGTGACTCCCTAAAGGTCGCTGTACAGGTTGATAGGATAGTTAAGAACAGTTTCCTTCCAACTGTTAAGAAGGTCTATGGGATGCTGGGCTTCATTAATAGGGGGTTGAGTTCAGGAGTAGAGAGGTCATGTTGCAACTCTACAAATCCCTGGTAAGGCCATACTTAGAGTATTGTGTTTAGTTCTGGTTATCTCATTATTGGAAGGATGTGAAAACTTTGGAGAGGTGCAGAGGAGATTTACCAGGATGTTGTCTGGATTGGAAAACAAGGCAAGGTTAGCAGACCTGGGACTTTTCTGTTTGGAGTATAGAAAGATGAGAAGAGACTTAATAGAAGTCTAAAATGATTATGAGAGACATAGATTGGGTAAACAGTCAGTACTTGTTTCCCAGGGCAGGAAAAGCAAACACCAGAAGACATATGAACAAAATTAAGGGAAGGATGTTTAGGGGAGACATCAGGGGTAATTTTTTTACACAGAGATTTGTGGGTGCCTGGGATGGTGATGGAGGCTGAAACATTAGGAGCATTTAAGAGACTCTAGACAGGCACATGGATGAAAAAAAAATAGATGGTTACAGGGTAGGGTGGGTTTAGTACTTTTAAAATGAATATATGGGTTGCCACAACATTGAGGGTAGAAGGACCTGTACTGTGCTGTAGTGTTCTAAGTTTTATACTCATTCTACATTCAGCACATTGCCAACAGAAACAGTGAAGAGAAAAAACAAAGTTTCACTGAAATTCTGGATTAGTTTTCCAGTTGTAATACTATGATTTAATCATGGTACCTTTCTATTCTACCATTAACAAGTAAAACTAGGCCACATGTAGAAATGTTTTGACATCTGTTGGTAAAATTCAAAGCTTTATGACACTTCATCTCTCTTCCTGCCATGAGTCAAAGAGACTTGCAAAAAGTGATGGCTAAATCAAAAGATATTTTCAATCAGACCATCTCTCTTGAGAAGAGTGACACTTACATGCACAAAACTCTACTTTATATTCATGCTCCATGAATTCTGTTTGCCGTCAAAGAATTTGATTCATAGCACTTGTTTGCGTTTTAATCGTTTTTCTTTCTCTCCAGATCCCAACTCAAGGTGCTCCTTGCTCATGTATAACTCAACAGCTGCCTTTGGTCTCATTGTACTGATTATAGCCTGCTTGGGAGCCCGAGTCCATTTGATCCTGAAGACCAGAGCAGCACAGGGCAATGTTAAACAACTATTGCTGGTAATCACGCATTAATTTTTCTCCCCTGTACCTTGGGCATGCTGACTAATCTTCCCTCTCCAGTGCTGGGGAAATTAAGTCAGAAATTTCTGCATGCCCAGAGGAAGTGAGAAAAAAAATGGGAAAAGTTTTGGGAGAAAGAAATATGAGGACAACCATTGTGACCTATTGGGCTTGCAGTAGCTTACGGCACTGGTAACTAGAGGTCAGACTAGTGAATTGATGGTTTATTCAAATCCTACCACAGCAGCTGCAAAATTTAAAATACAATTAAAACCCCTGGTATCCAGCATTTATGGGGATTAATAGATGCTGCATAAGTGAACTTTCTGTTTGCTTGAGACTGTGTATTACATGATTAGCAAACTAATAGCGAGGCGTGCCAATTTCAAACATCCATATTTTTTTAGCAACTTCTCCGTGAATTGTCATCCTGCTGTGGTGGAGGAGATCTCGAGTGATGCCGTCTGGAGCTATGCTCCTGGTAGGGCCACCCATGGCGGTAAGGTCGAGGTTGATGTTCCTGACAAAGAATAATCCAACCAAGTCCTCATCGGTGAAACAGGCGGACGAAGTTACTCCGAACTCAATGGCTGTGAAGGCAGGTGAAGGCTGCAACAAATCCATCAGCTCCAATTGCAGTAGTTTCCATGCCATTGGAATTAATTGGTTGATTTGTGAAGTATTGTGTGCTTCTTGGAGTGCAACATCAAGTACACATTAAACACGTGTCATAAGAACATAACATTAGGGTGTTGCAGATGGCGTAATGGTTAGCGCAACACCTTCGCAATACCAGCAATCGGGACTGGGGCTGAAATCCCACACTGTCTGTAAGGAGTTTGTACATTCTCCTCATGTCTGCATGGGTTTTCTCCGGAGCCTCCAGTTTCCTCCCACCGTTCGAAACATACTGGGGGTTGTAGGTTAATCAGGTGTAAATTGGGCGGCACGGACTTGTAGGCCGAAATGGCCTGTGACCATGCTGTATATCTAAATTTAAATTTAAGAACATGAGAAATAGGAGCAGGAGTAGGCTATCTTGTCCATGTAGCCTGTACCACCATTCAATGAGATCATGGCTGATCTGATGCTAGACTCATTTCCAACTACCTGACTTTTAGTTATATCCCTTAATTCCCTTACTATGTAATAATCTATCCAACCTTGTCAGCTTCACTGCTTCCATGGGCACCACCACCCTCTTGGAAAAGCAGTTCCTCTTCATCTCTGTTTTAAATCTACAACCCTGAATCTTGAGGCCATGTCTCTGATTTTGTCTCCCCCACCAATGGAAACAACTTACCTAATGTGATAGTACAGATTCTATCACCAATGTGTATATATACAGATGGTAGTGTAGGATGACTGTGATTGGCTGAGAATGTAACCACACCTACTGGCAGGTCTTAAAGGATTGCTCCTAGCCAGACCAGGTCATTCTGGACTGGTCGACCTACATGATATGCTCCAGTGTTTTAGTTAATAAAAGCCTTGGTTTGGATCAACAAGTCTTTGGTTCTTTCGACATGCATTACACCTACCACCATCTTATTTATGCCTTTCATAATTTTATACATTTCTTTAAGATCCTCTCTCATTCTTATAAGTTCCAGTGCATTCAGCTCCAGACGACTCAATCTCTCCTCATAGGCTAACCACCTCATCTCTGGAATCAACTTGGTGAACCTCCTCTGGACCACCTCCAAAGCCAATGCATCTTCCCTCAAGAAAGGAGACCAGAACTGTATGCAGTACTCCAGATATGGCCTTGTACAGTTGCAGCATAACTTCCCTGCTCCCTGGTCCCTGCACCCTGTTCCAGGAATTTTACAGCCATTTGAAATATTTGTTGAACTGTGACCGCAGTTGTGATGTAGAGAAGAAAAAGCCAATTCAGCAGACAGGAAGATCCCACAAACAATAGTGTGTTAATCACAGCTCACTTTTCTTTTCAATATTGACAACTGGAGGATAACACTTGCTCAGGATAACAGGAGTAACTCTTCATCTTCTTCAAGATATTGCCATAGGTTATAAGACCATAAAACTATGGGAGCAAAAATAGACTATTTAGCTCCTCGAGTCTGCTTCACCATTTAATCATGAGCTAATCCCTTTTCCCACTCAGCCCCATTGCCTGGCCTTCTCCCCATAACCTTTGATGCCATAGCTAATCATGAGTCTATCAATCTCTGCCTTAAATACACCTGATGACTCAGCCTCCACAACCATCTGTGGAAATTCCACAGATTCACCACCTTCTGGCTGAAGAAATTGCTCTGTTCAATCCTGAAGTTGTACCCTCTTGTCCCAGACTCTCCCACCATGGGAAACAACCTCTCTACATCTACTCTGGCCATGCCTTTCAACAATTGAAATATTTTGATGAGATTTCCCCCCCCCCCACCCAACTCATTCTCCTAAATTCCAATGAGTGCAGGCCGAAAGCTGTCGAACACTCCTCATATCATAACCCTTTCATTCCCAGAATCATTCTCGTGAACCTCCTTTGAACCCTTTCCAACTTCAGCCCAACATTGCTCCACATGTACTACACTAGGGTGGGAGAAAGGTGGGGGCCTCAGTGTTAACAATTCATTGCATCTCCCCATTCTAGAACTTCAGCCTATTTCTTTGGGCTCATATCTCTGGATAAGATATAATGAGTCTCACAGATGAGGAAAGTCTGTAGTATGGCCTTTGGTCATGGTAATGAGTTAGATAATCTCAAGCAAACTAACCTGGTTCCAGGCCAGAGAACTTTATTGATAGGAAGGAGAAAAATATTAGCAATTTATTTCAAAATAGACGTCAGTGACTGTTGAATGATTTAGATTTGGCTGTAATGACTACTCTGATCAAGCAGTTCCTGGGCACATTTTTTTCAAGACCCATGTACAAAGACCATTACTTCATTAGATCATGGTCAGAGGGGGAACCTGCTGCAAACGGGTTGGCTGCCAAGTTCCTGCATTACAAGAGTGGCCTATTACTCATTGTCTATGGGATGGCATAGCAGTTAGTGTGGCTGCCTCCCAGTTCCATCCAGACCTGGGGTGGTGTCAGTATGGCGATCTTTCTGAGGTTCTTGGGCTTCCTTCCACATCCCAAAGACATGCTAGCAGGTACACGACCCCTTAGTGCAACTTTCTCAACAACTCTTTTTGGCTGTGCCTCCCCACCCCTTAAGAATCTGCTCTAAGTTTACGGGCCCCCTTCCTTGTGAAGCAGTCAAGTTTAGTTGGTTCCTTATGTACCTCTCTCCTATCAACTACATAAAAATATTTATGATTTCAGTCTGTGGCCCACCCTTAAATATGCTGTGGCCCTCAGGGAGGTTCCATACATTGCCCGTTGAGATTTGCTACCTTAGTGTGCGTCAATGCCATGAAAAATCAAAAGGGTCTTGATGAGTTTGCATGGGTAAGAATAACTTACCAGGATATAGAAGATAAAGAGAGGAAGCATGGGGCTGTTCCCCTGGGAGCTAGCCTGTCATTATAAATACAAGATTTAAAAAAACATTGCACACATCTGGAAAAGAATGTTAAAGCTGTTGCATTTACTTGAAGCTGTTGCATTTACTTAAGAAAGTTTTTCTTCTGTTGTTCTTAGATTAGATGTTATTGTTAATAATCATTCTCTTTAAGGGACAATTATTGAAGTTCTGCCATATCTAATGAACAGCTAGAAACCACAATCAGTAATCCCTCACTGAACAATGCTATTGAGTAAGGAAGGATTTTATCATTATCACTTCAGATGTCCAACAGTGCCCAAAGTTCATCAGCTTCTCAAATCAGATCCACTCCACTGATCTAAGCAGCAGTGTCATGTTCCAAGTCTGCTATTGATTAATCCTTGCAACCCAACAACCTCAGTTACGGATTTAGACAAAAAGTAATATTCTTGCATGTGTTAACGTCATTTATATGGCTAGAACTGAAAGTATATTGTTATGCATCCAAAAACATCTGAACTGTTTTGACACAACTTAAATCTTCAAAATTTAGGAGCATTATCACCAACCCCCCCCCCCCCCCCCACTATGGTCTGTGAGACAGGGAAAGCTTGTCTAATTCTCCTCTTTCATTAGTCTGCAGGACAGACTTGTTTATCCTTCACAGAGGCACCAGCAATCCACTGGTCGGTTAAGATACTTGTCAAATGTCTGACCGTGTGCTTCATTGAGAGGTTGAACTTATACCACCAGGAGGAGTCAGAGATGGAATGTATGGCATCTGGGGAATGTTGCATCTTGGGAATGCTGTTGCATCCTGGGGAGATTCAAGATAGATGCTTCCACATGTGGTGTTGCCTGGGTGTCCTGTCTTAGTGTTGTTTGCTTTAGTTAATAAATCTAGTTGTTTTAAAAGAACCAAAGTTTTATTGTAATAAAAGAAACATCACCTGGTACAAAGAGAGGAAGAAACACCAGGAGTGTGCTGCTGTGCACAGGAGTGAAAGAAATACCACAGTGTGTATAGTGAGTAAGAGTAGATAACAGCAGAGAAAATATGGAGAGTTTAAAAACTCCTCACACTGTAAAGTGGACTGGAAATGTCAACCACGAGTGGAGGCTGTTTAAACAAAGATTTATGTTATACCTGGAAGTGATTGAAATCAATAGCAAACCGAATACAAGGAAGATTGCACTGCTACTTACCATGGCAGAACCTCAAGCTCTAGAAGTTTTCAACACATCTATTTTTGCCAAGGCAAAAATTCGAAAAGTTTATCGAATTGTTTGATGAATACTGTTTACCAAAGAAAAATTAAACCATCAAGGTTCGTGTTTTGTTTGTACCCACAGCTTTGATATTTTTTTTAAGACTTAAAATTAAAAGCAAGAACCTCCAATTTTGGATCACTGCAAGATTCAATATCCGTGTTCAAATTGTGTTTGGAATTAATATTAAGAAAGTGAGAGAGATTGCTATGAGAGACAGTGGTTACCTCAACTGGAGTTATGAAGATATGCAAGGCCAGTGAATTAGCTCTGCAGCACATGAAAGAGTTCAGTGAGAATGTAAAAGCCAATGAAAATGAAGGTATAGTCATAACCACAGTGTTGGAGATGCACCTAAACAAAAAATGGGATAAAGGAAACAAAAACAAGATGGAGAGACATTCAATTGTAAATGATGTGACACTAAACTTGCACCAAAGCAATGCCCAGCTTATGGGAAAGTCTGAAATAAGTGCAAAGGGCAGAATCATTATGCAAAGCAATGCTTTTTCAAAGGGAAACAAGACAGAAGTAAAAGTCTACACATTATAGAAGACACTATAGAAGAAACTTCTCTCAGTGATACATTTTTCATGGGAATGGTAGTTCAGGAATTGAACAGTGTAGAGCAGAATAAATGGACTGGGTCATTGCATCCAAATGGAACAAATATTCCTTCCAAGCTGGACACAGGGGCAAAGGTCAATTTGATCTGTGAGCACGACAGCAGGGCAATGAAGATAAAGCCATAGAACCATGCCAATCCTGTCCTACTCAAAGCCTACAGAGCATCAACAAGATAGGTACACGTAACCTCAACGTCAAAGTTAATGATAAAGAGTACCACCTCAGTAATCCCAGATGAACACGAATCACTGCTTAGTGACAAAGCATGTGAAAACTTAAGCATAGTCAATAGGGTGCATCACATAAACAGTTACAATGCACAGAACAACGTAGAGGAATCAATTTCCAGACATCTTCAAGGGATTTGGAGTTTTATCATTCACCTATAAGATACAGTTAAAGGAGGACGCCAGTAGTGCATGCCCCAAGTCAGGTTCCAGCACCACTAAAAGAAAAGCTCAAGCAGGAACTCATCAGAATGACATCACTAGGGGTCATAAAGAAAGTGGAGGAGCCCACAAAATGGATGAATTCAATGGTGTGTGTCAAAAAGAACAGAGACCTATACGTGTGCATAGACCCAAAAGACCCGAATCCCAATATAAAGAAAGAGCATTATCAGATTCCAACCAGGGATCAAATTCCAAGTGAGATGGCCAGTGCAAAGTTTTTCAATAATTGGATGTATCTCAGGGCTTCTGGGATATAAAACTGCTTGATGATAGCACAATATATGGTACATTTAATATAGCATTTGGACAATACTCCTGGCTGAAGATGCTTTTTGGAATTTCCTCAGCTCCAGAAGTGTTCCGCAGGACAATGGAGCACATCATAGAAAGCATAAACGTGTATGTGGATGACATGAACCTATGGAGATCCACACAAAAACACAACAAGAAGCTCATCAAAGTGCTACAATACATCCAGAATTATGGATTAAAGTTAAACAGAGAAAAATGGTAGTTTGGTGTGAAGGAAATCACATTTACTATCAGAGGCAGGGGTGGAGTCAGTCAAGAGCAAGGTGAAAGCAATTTTAGAGATACCCAGACCCACTGACAAAAAAAAAAGGCATATTGAGAGTGCTGAGAATGATCAATTTCAATGGTAAATTGGAAGTTGTTACTGGACAAATGTGAGTTCAAGTGGACAGCAAACCACAAGGAGGAATATGGATGACTGAAGACCATTCTAACTACAGAGCCAGTGCCTTTGATGTTGATGCATCCAGAAGGATGAAAATATCCACGGATGCTTCAAAAGATGGAAAAAGTGCAGTCCTACTTCAGGTTGAGGGAGAAGATTGGAGGCCAGTAGCATACGCACCAAGGACGATGACAACATCTGAATGTCACTATACACAGATAGAGAAAGAGTACCTAAGTATGGTCTATGGACTTGAGAAATTCCACAGTTATGTGTATGGTGTACCAACATTCATGGCAGAGACAGCCACAAGCCATTAATAGCGATAACCAAGAAAAGTCTCAGTGAAATGTCGCCGAGAATCCAAAGACTGATGATGAAGCTGCAATGTTATGACTTTGAATTGGTGTACACACAAGGGAAACTTATTATGTTAGTTGATGCGTTACCTAGGGCAATGACGCAGAGTGAAGCACACAATGAGAGTTCCACAAAGACAGATGTGAATCTCCATGTGAACCTGATCAATGAATCTCTTCCCATATCTGACATGAAATCCAACCAGATCACAGCTGAAACAGAAAAGGACACAGTTCTGCAGAAGGTCATCAAGAATCTGAATGAAGGATGGCCTCGAGGTGAATGTCAGCCATTCTACAACATCAGAGCTGAGCTGAGTGTTGTCAATTCTACTGTGACAGAGCAGAATTGTCATTCCTCAATCACTGTGACGAGATGCTGAAAAGGCTGTATGAAGGGCACCTTTGAATGGAAAAAGGCAAGAGGAGGGCCAGAACTGCTGTTTATTGGCCAGGAAAAAATGCGGACATTGACAGGATGGTTTCAAACTGTGAGACCTCTTTGAAACATCATGAAAAGTAGGCAAAAGAACCCACAATCATAACTGACGAACCAGCAGAACTGTGGCAGAAAGTTGGGACTGATCTGTTCCACGTGGATGGAAAGAATTACTTGCTAGTTACTTATTATCTATCAAACTCTATGGAGATGGTGCTGCTTTCTTATATGTCTGCTGCTTGTGCGATCCAATATATGAAATCGATCTTTGCAAGGCATGGAATTCCTCAAATTGTCTGCAGTGAGATTGAACAATGCTACAGTTGTAGAGAATTCCAGAACTTTGCAGAAGAGTATGATTTCTGACATGTGACTTCAAGTCCTCTGCATCCATAAATGGCAAAGCATAGAAAGGAGTTCACATAGTTGCTTAAGAAAGCACTAGATAGTGGCTCAGACCTGTATCCAGCTGCAATGAGTTACAGAGCTTTGCCATTTGAACATGGCATGTCACCTGCTGAGCTTCTGATGGGACGTAGACTACAGAGACTCAAACAAGAACCAAGATGTCAAAGAGAAACAAACGTGTCTGCAAAGGAGATAAAAGGCAAACTATGACAAGTCAGCGAGAAGGTTAGGGCCACTGGCACAACATGACACAGTGAGACTCAGAGATTCCGTCACTTGGGACAAAAAGGCCACTGCTCTGGAGGAAGTCAATCCAGGATCCTACACTGTCAGAACAGAGGTCAAATACTGAGGAGGAATCAAAAGAGCCTGCTGAAAATGCAAGGGATACTGCAGGACAGGTAAATGCAGAGGATCCAGCCTGCACACAGAGAGCACACCACCAGTGCTAGACAGTAGTGGACCAGCTGAGCCGACACAAGCACCTGTGTTAGGAAGATCCACACAAGTTGTCAAAGCACCTGCCAGACTGAATCTATTAAGGGAAAGAACTGCACACGTAAAAGTTTATGCTACTGATGTTCATGTCACATTGGTGTTGAGCTTTAAATTGAAAGAGTACTGTATTAGTGTGTCATGCTAGATTAAAACTTTCAAGGAAAGGGGATGTAGTGATAGAGTACTACCACCAGGAGAAGTCAGAGACAGAGTGTGTGGCATCTGGTGAATGTTGCAACTTGGGAATGCTATTGCATCTTGGGTAATTTCAAGATGGCTGCCTCCACATATGGTCTGGTCTGTGTGTGTTCTGTCTTAGTGCTGTTTGCTTTAGTTAATAAATCTAATTCTTTAAAAAGAATCCAAGTTTCTTTATTGCAGTAGAAGAAACATCACAGAACTGTTTTAAATAAATTATGCCACATCCCCCAGCCTGACTTAGTTCCCTCTCTTAATGGCAGATAAAAAAATGAAAATGCAGTCACTCCCACCACCCCCAACTCTGCCACTCCCAGCTCTTATTTCCTATCCTTCGCTATTGAAGTAAAGTGCTAGCAACAAAGGATGCCTACCTCCTGTCTATTTATTTCTCTCCACATGTTCTCATACACTAATTTGTTGAAATCATGATTGATTTACGCTTGTACGTGAATGATAATTCAAGTTCAAGTTTTATGGTCACATGGTCTGAAGAAGAGTGAAAAAGTTTGTTTTATGAGTAGGCCAAGAGATCGACCCATGCACAGTACAGCAATAAAATCTGGGTACAGAGTGACAAAGAGTTTGAACAGAGTTTGGGCATCATTACTTTTGAGAGATTTGTTCTGGAGTCCGATACGGGAAGGAACAGAAACTGCCCTTGAAAGTGACCTCACTCTCATGAATTTTTTCCCCGATGGAAGGAGGACAAGGAGAGTGTGGCTAGGGTGGGGTGATTTTGGCCACTTTTCCAAGGAAGAAGTGTAGATGGAGTTGAACGAGGAAAAAGAGGCTTGTGTGATGGTTTGAGCCATGTTCATAACTTGGTGATATGTTGATGTCCTGTAAAGTCCTCATGGCACAGAAAGGGAAGGAGATGTGATGTAGACACCAAGCAAAGAGTCAAAGTCAATTGGAAAAACACCACATCATCAGAACTCCTCAAATGATTGTGAGAATGGGGATCCCATCACAACCTTCATGCACTGTTGAAGTCTCAATCTCACTGTGGGTTGCCCTGGAGCTTTCATCAGATGATCGTTCTCCTTGGGGACGAAGCTCTTGTAAAAAGACATGGCAAGGGATGTTGTTGAGATTCAGTCTGAGCAACCTCATGACTAAGATAACAGACAATATCAACAGCTGCTGAAAACCTGTCATCTCAATGAAAGACACATTTCGGCCTGACCGAACCTTTTTAAATTTTAAACTCAGGCAAACAGCATGGTAACAGGACCTTTCGGCCTATGAGTTTATGCTGCCAATTGGTGCTGTAACAGAGTTGTGCAAACCGCTATGCTGACTGTGTTGCCCTTGTGGGCCTTCCAGCATAAGGAAATGTCCATGTGTCTCTGGCGAGGGACGCACTAAAACTTGGTGCAGACATTACAAACACTCTGAGGGGAAAGATGACTGTCTAGGGTCTTGTCAGCAGTGGACTCTGAAAGGCTGTGTGCAATACACTCCCAGATATAATGCCAGTGGAATATTTAGGAGTTTGAAAATATTGTAAACAAATGTAATGAGACATTTGGTCCAACAAATGAAGATAATGCAATGCCTATATTGCAGAACTGTATATTTTATAAATAACAGAATATATTGGAAGCTAAAATCCATCTTCTTATAAAGACAATTTAGTGACATCCATTGGAAAGGAATTTTGTTGTCTGAGAGCCAATGTATTGGTCTCCTTGGAGCGGAGGTAACCATGGCAGTGATATGTCTATATAAACAGATTTAGACGTTGGAGAGCTGAACTTATTGTGCCTTACTCCTGTTGATTACAGGCTTTCTGGCTTGGCTCATTGGTGAATAAAAAAAATGTGGAAAGGTTGGAGGGAATTGGGAACATTTTTATCTGACTCCAGGTTTGAGCCAATTTTTGCTACTCTTGTCACTGAGAAGTGACTTCTGTAGAATACTTCGCGATATTCTGAAGTTGCAAAAGGCAGTGCTTAAATGTAATGTTTCCTTAAAAAGGCAGCGATGTTCACACTGGACAACAATGAGAAGTTCAACGGTGGGACTTTGCTCACTGGAATGCAGGAGGCTGAGAAGTCAGATTATGGAGGTCAACTAAATTATGTTGTACCAAGCCACACAGTCCTAATGTAAAGTGAATAGAGCAAAGGGGCTAAGAACACAGCCCTGTGCTGCTCCAGTACTGATGGAGATTGTGAAGGAGATGTTCTTACCAATCTTCACTGATTGTGCTCTGGAGGTGAGGAAATCTATGATCCACTTACACAGTGGATGTTAACTCCCAGGTCTTGGAGTATGCTGATCATTTTTGAGGGGATGATGGTGTTAAATGCTGAACTGTAGTCAATAAAGAGCATTTCAATGATCTTCACTACCAGAGTACTACTTTTGTGTGTGGTCACTGATGTAATGTAGGAAATCTGGTTGCCAATTAGTGAAATTACATCATCAAAAATGCGATAATCAGCAGCTAACCTGTTTCATTGCTATGAGCTAATGGGTAAATATTGACAAGGACACCAACGCTATCTCATCTGTTCTGTCTTCAAAATAATGCCTTAGAGGTGACACAGAATCTCAGTTTACAGTCCCTTCTGAAAGATAATATCCCTGAGTGTGCTGCATTCCTTTGGTGCTGCACTGGAGTATCTGTTAGACTTCTTCTGCACTTGGGATTTTGGTTCAAGAAATAAAAATGGAAAATAGTGGAACCACTCAGTCGATCAGGCAGCCTCTGTGGAGGGAGGAAGTTTTCAGTATTCTCTTTTTTTATTAAAGATTTTCAACATTGCCATTTTTTTTAAAAAAATTCCATTTGTTCTGGAGCATGACTTAAACCCAAAACTCACATCCAACCTACTTGGCACATATCAGGTTCAGCCTGCTCAGCCTACTCTTCCATTTAACTAGGCTGTTGGCCATAAATAGCGAACACGCACTCTCTTCTTTCTTGAGAGATCAGAAATTTTAAGAAACCCTAATTTATCAGAATCATGATTCCATAACTTTTAAACGCACTGTTGGGTTTCACTGCCTGTCAGATCTCATGTTAATCAAAGTAATTCATGGCTTTGCAGGGACGTGCCAGCTGGAAATCGGAATCCTGCAAGTGGTAGGAAGCCAAAGAACACGTCTGAGAATAGGACAAAGGAAGAGAATGGGTCCAGAAATCCAGGGAAATATTCAGAGCATAATCCATTTTCCAAGTGCAGCAGCAAACCCATTGAGCCCTCAGCTTGGATCTTGCCAACTTTACTGATTCTTCAGGAGATTGAGGAGCTTTGATATGACATCAGAAACCTTAGCAAACATCCAAAGATATGTGGTGGCAAATGTGGTGACTGGCTGCACCATGACCTGGTATGGGGGAAACCAATGCCTCTGAGTGGAAAGTCCTGCAAAAGGTAGTGGACACAACCCAGTTCATCACAGGCAAAACTCTCCCCCACTATCGTGAACATCTACAGGTAACGCTGCCGTCGGAGAGCAGCACCAATCATCAACGATTGACACCACCCAGTGCACGCTCTGTTCTCACTGCTCCCATCAGGAAGGAGGTATAGGTGCCAGAAGACTCACACTACCAGGTTCAGGAACAGTTGCTACCATCCACCATCAGACTCCTCAACAACAAACTCAATCAGAGAATCATACTTTTCATATTGTTTATTATTGAATATTTATTTTTTTCTGTATATGCACAGTCAGTTTACATTTCTTTCTTTTCTTACATTTCTCTCTTTTGTATATATATCTTTTTTTTAGTACAGTTAACAGTTACCAATAATTAGAAATTCTGCCAAGCCTTCAGGAAAAAAGAATCTCAGGGTAGTATGTAATGTCATGTGCATAGTCTGGCAATAAATTTAAACTTGAACTTGATGTCACTTTGTGGATGGAATCAGAGCTTTGGGCCAGGTTTTTTTCCCTATGGTAAATGCTTGAGAGTGCACCAGCAGCCAGATGCATTTACCTTGCTCACATACCCATTCCATTTCCTGTGTCATTGCATGATAAAACACAATAGACTGCAGATACTGTGGTTGTAGTAAACACAACATCTGATGAAATGGATCGACAATGAGATAGACAACAGACTCGCCAAGGCAAATAGCGCCTTTGGAAGACTACACAAAAGAGTCTGGAAAAACAACCAACTGAAAAACCTCACAAAGATAAGCGTATACAGAGCCGTTGTCATACCCACACTCCTGTTCGGCTCCGAATCATGGGTCATCTTCCGGCACCACCTACGGCTCCTAGAACGCTTCCACCAGCGTTGTCTCCGCTCCATCCTCAACATCCATTGGAGCGCTTACACCCCTAACGTCGAAGTACTCGAGATGGCAGAGGTCGACAGCATCGAGTCCACGCTGCTGAAGATCCAGCTGCGCTGGATGGGTCACGTCTCCAGAATGGAGGACCATCGCCTTCCCAAGATCCTGTTATATGGCGAGCTCTCCACTGGCCACCGTGACAGAGGTGCACCAAAGAAAAGGTACAAGGACTGCCTAAAGAAATCTCTTGGTGCCTGCCACATTGACCACCGCCAGTGGGCTGATAACGCCTCAAACCGTGCATCTTGGCGCCTCACAGTTTGGCGGGCAGCAACCTCCTTTGAAGAAGACCGCAGAGCCCACCTCACGAACAAAAGGCAAAGGAGGAAAAACCCAACACCCAACCCCAACCAACCAATTTTCCCTTGCAACCGCTGCAATCGTGTCTGCCTGTCCCGCATCGGACTTGTCAGCCACAAACGAGCCTGCAGCTGACGTGGACTTTTTACCCCCTCCATAAATCTTCGTCCGCGAAGCCAAGCCAAAGAGAAGAAGAGTAAACACAACAAATGCTGGGGTGTTTTTCTCAGCATTGAAGGAGACAAAGGTACATTAGACAAAGGTACATTAGACAAAGGTACATTAGACAAAGGTACATTAGACAAAGGTACATTAGACAAAGGTACATTGCTGCTGTTTCAGGCCTGAGCCCTTCAAGGAAAAATCAGAAAATGCAGAATCAGGATATAGCAGAAAGATTCAGAATTCAAACAAAGAGGGAGGAATCCAGACCAACAAAAGGTGTTAATTGAATATGATAAAGGACTATGTAAGACTTTATCATGTCTGTGCAGAAGGAGACAGAAAAATTGATAGTAATACCTAACACTTGCGTATGGACTGACTTTTCTGGATAGCATGCAAAGTTTTTCACTGGTGCACGTGACAACAAATAATACAGTAAATCACTTGCCAGTCTTTTCTCACATGATGAGTGCTAGCCAACAAAGTTGAGTTTTCCCCTCCCAATTAGAAGACAGAATACAATGGGCAATGAAGATTTTGCTTCCTGGATTTATTTTATAGATTGTGGGCAGCTGATCACGAAAATCACCTTAACACTTTCCTACCACATACCGCTTTTTAGATATAACCTATTTACCAAACTACATCCAGCTGATTGACAACATGCTTCAAGCATACAAAACCATGATGTGCAACAAGTCATCGAAACCTCATTTTCTGCCTTCACACGTGAATACTTCCCTGCTAATCTTGGTGCATTCAGTGACGAACATGGTAAAAAGTTTCACCAGGACATTGCAACCCTGGAAAAGTGATATCAGGGCAACTGGAATCCAAAGCTGAGTACAAACGAAAATCAACAGGAATACATTTTTAGGTCAGTTGAACTAATGTAATGCACCAGCATCATGTGATTAAAAATGCTAAATTCAATAAAAGTTCATGTTTCCCCACTTCCTACGTGATATAGCAAATCTGAAATTATTTTTGTGTTCAAGCTTGAAGTTGCCCATCATAATCCTCCACTTTTTTTTCAAGAAGCAAACCTTTTGGAAAAATTTGGTGTCCAACGATATACTGTATATTAGAGGTATGTTAGATAGGATGGACAGCCAGCACCTTTCTTCCCTGGCGTGACAACAGCAAATACCAGAGTACATATGTGAATGGATCGAAGCTTAGGGGAAATGTCAGAGATTAGTTTTACACACAGAGAGTTGTGGGTACCTGGAATTCATTATTGGAGGTCATGGTGGAGGCTCAAAAGAATCTAAGGTAGATACAAGGATGTAATAAAAATAGATGGATATGGGTGTGAGGTAGAGAAATATTAGATTGCTGTAGAATTTGTTTGCATAGGTTGGCACAACATTGCAGACAGAAGACCCTGTACTGTGCTGTAACGTTCTATGAGAACACTCAATCATTATAGAAGATTTATCCAGTTCCTTTCTTTCTCCCAGCAGCCTTGCCATATTCCCACCCTACTTTAAATTTCCGTTTTTAAAGTTATCACTGAATTGAGATGTTTTCAGATCATGCATTCCACAGCTCGCTGCATAAATAAGATTTTCAGTAGTGGCCACTCTTTCCATTGTGAATTATTTTTGAAATCAGTTTCCTAACTTGCAGGAGGAAATGTGCTGTCTGAGAAATGCACATTGGAAAGCCACTCATGGGACATGACGTCCCGCTGGAGAAACACCGCTCAGCTGTCGTGTACGCATTCGTAGTCTGTGTTCAGGACTTCCCCACTTACATGCTGTAGCTTGGATGGATGGGATGAGTGGTAGATGAGGAGCCCTACATTTGATCCCAGTCATGTCACACACTCTTCTCCAACTTTCCATGGGTTAGGAGGTACATGAAAACACAAACCACCTGATGCAAAGACAGTTTCTTCCCTGCTGTTATCAGACTGTTGCCTGGACCCCTCATCAGTAAAAGTTGCACTCTTCAATTGTACTTTTCCCTATACCCTGGACTTAGAATAACACAACTAGCACTTTTATTTAATTATTACACTACCTGTTGTACTTAAGTATGAGTTAACTTACCTGCATTGCGTAGAAAATGTGAATGACCCAGTACACATGACAATAAAGAATTCAATTCCCTTAAATAAAAGATTTGCCTCTTGCTTTACCCCAAACTCATGGCTAAGTCCATAACTTCACACCTGACCCCCTCAATTTTGTCCCAACCATAGGTGACACATTTAACTTAGTCCCTTTGTGGTAGGTTTGCTCGAGAATCTCAGCAGGTCAAACTGTATACTTTATAGAGCAAAGATAAAGGGTTTAAGCCATTCATCAAGGTAATTTTTTCATTTCAGAGGTCACTGGTCTGTATTCTTACTTTATTTTAATTAATGTTGGTGCTTTCATTTTCTTCAGGTCAAATGTGACCTTACATGCACTATTTTGCAACCATCTACAATGTTTTACTTATTTGAAGAGTTTTCAACTCTTCCTGAGTGATTTTGATCTCGAGGGACTTTTTGAAACAGTGGAGAAGACCTGGGCTGTCAGAAGCCATCAGAATTGCTGGTAGGAGGGGCTTTAGTTTCCATCGCCTGAAGACGTCAGCATTCTGAGGCTGCTCCACCTCACAGAGCAGGCACAGAAGCGACATGGATAGGACTTAACTAATGACATATCATGGACACACAACATCTCCTCAATTGTCAGGAAGGCGCAACACCAACTGCACTTCCAGAGAAGGCCGAAGCAGGCAAGGCTACCGGCCACCATAATGTCAACCTTCTACAGCTCTACTGAAAGCGTCCCGGCTGGCTGCATCACAGTGTGGTGTGGTTGATGCAGAGAATTAGGTCAGAGATCAATCCACAGGACCATAAGAGTGACAGAGAGGATCACTGGAGTCTCCCTCCTGTTAGGTAAAACATCATGAGATGGGAATGTACAGGGCTGTAACAAGATGTGAATGCATCCTTGTACTTACAAGATAAGAGAGACATTGATGGATTGAGAGGCAGGAAGCTAGCAGGGAAAGGATAGCAACAGTTTTAGTCATTGGACAAGTAATGATATGATGATGTTCTAAGCACATATCCAAGGGTATAAAAAATCACCATTTTGCTGATAACGGCAGAATGCATTCTCCGACTAACATGGTTGGTCGCAAGTGTTACAATCCGGTAATAAAGAACAAAGAACCCTGATTTCGACTCAGCCTGGTGTTTGTCTCACTCATTCATGAACAAAGCAGACCTAACACTCCCCACCAACGACGTGATCTACTGGGATCAGTGACTGAAGAGGGCGCGCAAAATCATTGAAGACCCCTTCCACCTTGCCCACAGCATCTTTCAGCTGTTCTCATTTGAAAAGTGGTAGAGGAATATCAAAGCTAGCACCACCAGGTTGAGAAACAGCTTCTTCCTATGGGCAGTGAGAATGCTGGACGTCCAAAATAACTGCTCATACAAACCATCCAAGATCCTCATATGCATGAAATAATATTTATTGATATATTTGTATCTATAAATACTTGACCTGTGTATGTATTGTTTATCTGTATGTGTGTGATGTCTGCTTGTGTGTCTACATGTTTTGCACCGAGTTGGAGAACACTGTTTCATCGAGTTGTACATGTGCAATCGCATGAGAATAAACTTGACTTGACATGCAGAAAGATGGGAAGAACATGCAGCAAAATATGGAGCTGCAAGCAGCCAGTTCATTAGAATCCAGCCCAATGATTCCTTGTGGACCACCAACACTGAGAACAGCTGATGCAGCAGGTCTATCACTTTTGCAAACAATCTAACACAGGAACAAATGAACTGGACAGAGCCATTCCACCCTTTGAGACTATTTCTGATCTTTGACCTAAATCCATCAACCGCATTTTCCTACTTATCCTTCGAGCCTTTGGTTAAAAAAATCTATCACTCACGGCTGACCAGGCACCAGCAGATGATGGAGGAAGAGGGGTAAAGACTACGAGCAACCCAGCTTTAACATTTAGACACACTTCCCTTTCAACCTCGTAGCCAGCAGCAATAAATCTCCCCTTTAACGTCTTGGAAATGCAATCAAAATAACCCATAACCTTTTAAATTCCAGGGGGTACTGCCTTCGGTTGTGGTAATTGTTGAAAGCCTGAAATAAAAAGAAAAAATCCACTAAATTTAGCAGGTCAGTCAGCATCTGTGGAAGGTTGGATTCTCAAGGTTCTCCAGCTCTCATGCCTGCAGATTTCATTTGAGTTCCACTGGAGATGATGAAGGGTGCTGCAGATTGGGCAGAGTGTGTGGCAGGAGATGGAAGGTTTGGGTAAAGATCAGAGATCAAGCAGATGGGAAGAAGGTGGGTGGTGTATTTAAATGTTTAAGCTACTTACATAGTATGGTAATTTGGTAATAAATCTAGCACTAATGATGGCTATAAAATGATCATGTCATCTTGTGTATAAGATATGGCTATTCTGTGGAGGGCTTTTCCAACATGGGTTTTGATATGTATGTTCATTACTCTCAGCTACATAATCATAAGACCCTAAGTCAAAGGAGTAGAATTTGGCTATTCAGCCCATCAAGTCTACCCACCATTTAATCATGAGGTGATCCATTTTTTTCCATTTAGAACCACTGCCACAAGAATCTGCCTTAACTACATCCATTACCGCCCATGGCAATAAATTCCACAGATTGACCACCCTCTGGCTAAAGTAATTCCTCTATTCTAAGCAGACTCCCTTCAACCCTGAAGTTGTGCCCTCTTGTCCACTACTCTCCCACCATGGAAAACTAGTTTTTATTCCTAATTTGTGGAATTTGCCCTTGTAACTTAACATGCGGAGTTGAAACATCTTTATTTGAAAAGTTATATATCCTTTTATATTTATCAACCTTTTCATCTCTCTGTGTGGTAGTGTAATTTTTCCATTTTATGTTGCTGCAGGAAGCAAGAAGTTCAGAGCCTCTATGTTAATAGGACAGTAAACTTGTATCGTCATCAAAGCTCTGCTGGTAAACTCAGGTCAATCATGCACTTCTCCTTTGTATTTGTTCACACTGGCTTCTTGTTGATTGGCCCAAGTGCAGAGCAATCATGTGTAATCTCCAATCAGATCACAAAAACCCGACAAAGCAGGAAACTCAATCATTTTATGACAAATACAGAGTTGAGAAAATTGTAAAATTTTGTATGCCAAACAAAAACAAAAACAAATACAGTGATAGATTTTAGACTTAAATTTGCTCTCTGGGAACTATCTACTTTGCATGTGCCGTGGAAATCCAAAACAGAACGGGTTCATTGCAACACGTAGTATTTGCATCCCGTGGTTTGGCTCTGGCACTGAGCCAACATCCAGCTAATGAGGGAAGCAAAGAATGATGACCAGCCAATCGAATATACCAGGAACTGCCAACTTAAAGATAAACGGTTGTAGATGGGAGATAATATTATTCAATTTTTGTTCTTTGAAAATGGTAACATGTCAGTCTACTTTTGTGAAGCCTTTAGGCCATTGGAAGCAGGAGTGGGGTGGAGTAATGAGAGGGGGTTGAAAATATTGAGAAGTATTGGCAAAATGGAAGTGAAAGGAAAAGAGCTAACACAAGAGACAAACCAGACACTGCAGACATGGATTGATAATTGACAAATGGTGTTTCATTCTGAGGGTGAGTGGTTTCCTAGTTGGGAACCTTGTCCAGAAAATCCTCGTGGACTGTAGTAACCAGGCTTACTGGAGAACGTTGTTTCATTGGGTTGTACTTGTATAATCAGGTGACAATAACTTGAGTTGACGACCTATATCCACCTTCAAGATATCTAATGATCTGGCATCCACCACCCTCACGGAGAGCCAGGGACTTCGAGAAATTCATCACCACCAACCTGCCAAACATTTCTTTTGCTATTCTGGATGGTCAAAAGACCACCTGGTTTTGAAGGATTTGGTGACTTATAGTTTTAGAATGCAAGTCCCAGCCTTTGGTGCACATTTTCCACAAGATGTTCCTCGCCCCATTCCCTTGCCCATGTTTGTCCATGGTCTCATGCACTGCCAGACGGAGACCACCCACAAATTGGAGGAGCAACACCTCCTCTTCCATCTGGGCACCTTCAAACTGGATGGCATTAACATCAACTTCTCTGATTTCCATTAAAAACCCCTGCCTCTTGTCTTCTTCCATCTGTATCCTTTCCTCTCTCTCTCTCTCTCTTCTCCACAGGAGACCTTTCACAGAGCCAAAATCAATTCTCACTTTTTGACTATTGGTCTGTACTTAAACCCCCTCCCATTTTCCCCCTTTATTTCCCAACCCTTTAATTCAGACACCTGCCAGCTTTTCGCTTATAACCTGAGGAAAGCCTCAGACCCGAAATGTCGGAAATATATCTTTACCTCCTATAGACGTTGAGAGACCTGCTGAGTTTCTCCAGTATTTCTGTGTTTTGACTACAGTCACAGCGTCTGCAGACTTTTGAGTTTCACTCACCAATGCAATGTGGCAAATGTGATTAGTGTATAAGGGCAAAAATGTTGGCACGGATGTGATGCCCTATTTCTGAGCTGCCTGAATTTATGCCTGTTCTTGTATCTGAATGTCTCCATTTCCCTCATTAAGATTCTCCCATTAGTGAAAACACCTTGACACCTACCCTGTTACACCCTCAGGATCGCACATTATTTTGGATGTTAGGGACATTACATAAGTATGGAAATAGCTGAAAAATTGGATTTTTCAAATTGGATCTATGTATGTATCTTTTAAACATTTAATAAAACTTTCATTGGTATTAGCATTCCTGGTGGTTTTCCTTTTCATTCCTGTTGGGTGCATTTATGTGGGCTGACTAATAATGCAGAGAATGGGACCTAATAAGACACTCAAGTTCAAATCCCAATGCAGCAGCCAGAGAATTTAGAAGTAAATTTTTGACTGATACACTCTCAGAATAAAAAAACTGTTGCTTGGAATAGGAACCATGACTTTAAGCCACCACTGTAGAACCCCAACTGGTTTACAAGAAACTAGAAAAATAATTGCAGGAGTAGACCATTCAACCCTTTAAGTCTGCTCTGCCAATTAATATAAACATGGTTAATCATCAAAAGTTTGTGCCATGTTGAGCTTATGCCATATATCCCTTGTTTTGAACTTTCACTTGATGGTTCCCCAATCCTTGGGTTAAAAAAAAATCTTTTCAACTTAGTCCTGTTTTACCCCACATTGTAATGCCTTGTTGTTTGGTTCCAGGCTCTACCTCCATTTGTTGCACCTTGTCCATCCATTCCCCTCTGGATTTATGTTTTCTCTCCTTCTTCCCAAATCTAAGGAATTTAAAACCAATCAGCTCAATTGCTATGCATGTGCCCTTCCTCCCATCCCAGTGAACTCTTGCTACACTTTCCCATTGAAAGAACACAGAAACCAAAAAAAATATTTGTCATAGAGGGGTAGAGAGAAGGACCACATCACTCACTTGTGGAAATTTTTGTTTTCTCTCAGAGGATTTTGAATCTTTGGAATCGTCTTCCAAGAATATTGGAGAAAGTCATTGAATACAATCAGTGGCAAGATGGACAGATTTTTGTTTTGCAGGGGAGTCTATGGAGCAGATAAATTAGTAGAAGATTTCCCCACGGAGTAGTGAATTTGTGGAATTCTCTGCCCAAGCCAGCAGTAGGGGCTGCCTAATGACATACATTTCAGAGTTGGATGGACTTTTGAATTGAGGAATTAAGCAGGATGGGGAAAAGGCAGGTAGGTGGAGCCGAGTCCACGGCCCCAATTGTCAACTCTTGTTTTTTTTAATGTTCTTATGAGTCAAGGTTATTGGGGGAGGCAGACAGGAAAGGGGTATCAGACCAGCCATAATCTAACTGAACAATGGATCAATCTTGAAAGGCGTTGTTACTCATTTTTCATTTGTTTTCACACCAAGACAAGCTCTCACATTTAATAATTAATCAGAAGCTTAGTTGACTTTTCCTATGCATCTGTACAAAATAAAATACAAGTTGACACTTAAAAATAATTTCCATAAAATGCAACAAATCACATGTGAGCTGGATTCTTAGAACACCCTTTATTGTACTCAGCACCAGGGATTTACACAAGGTTGTTGCTGATCACTTGGTAACCGGGAGACAAAAGATGTGACACTGAAGATTTTCACTTTTAAAGATGCTTATTTAACAGCCTGCAAAGTCATTTTAATTACAATATTTCCACTGCACTGGGCCAAATTGAGAAACAATTAACTGCGTAGGCTTCAGATTCAAATTCAATTTAGAGTCATGTACACAAGGTACATGAAAAGCTTTCCTTTGCTTGCCCCACAAAGGCAAATAAAGCATTACCAAATAACCTGGCACAATTTTTCAAACAAGGTGGGGAAGCAAAAGGGAGTTCCTTCATAGACATTGAGTGGCCGCGGATCTTCCTGTCCTCGGTTCGAACTCGAGGCTCCATATCCAAATTGCACTTCCTCGACCTTGATTCTAAATCTCCTAAGCATTACAAGGCACTCCATGTCTAAGCCTCTGGACGAGCCCTGCTCTCCATCACCTGATTCCTAGTTCCCAGAAGATGGTGGTCAGCTTGCGGCATGGCGTCTGAGGCCTTCTGTCTCCAGGCAGAACTGGAGCCTTGCATTTCACTGCTCCTGCTCCATATAGCAACCCACCGGGACCAGCAGACCACAGCATTCCTGCGGCATCAGTGAGTCCCTCACTAAACCAACATATATTAATGAGAATGAACATCCAGTTACATGCCACAGTGAAAGCTGTGGTTAACTATTTGCTATAAGTTCATTGTAATTGTATAGATTTTATGGTGATACATAGAAACTTAGAAACATAGAAGATAGGAGCAGGAGTAGGTCATTCGACCCTTCGAGCCTGCTCCGCCATTCAACGAGATCATGGCTGATCTTAAAGTTCAGTACCCCGTCTCCGCCTTCTCTCCGTAACCTTTAATACCCTTATACTGAAGAAATAGATCTTATTCCCTCTTAAATATATTCAATGAACCTGCCTCTACTGCCCTCTGTGGCAATGAATTCCACAGATTCACCACCCTCTGGGTAAAGAAATTCCTCCTCATCTCGGTCCTAAATGGTTTTCCTATTATCCTCGAACCATGGCCCCGGGTTCTGGATTTTCCCACTATTGGAAACATCCCATCTGCATCCATTCTGTCCAGTCCTGCCAGAATTTTATATGTCTCTATGAGATCCCCTCTCCTAAACTCCAGTGAGTACAATCCCAATTTGCACAATCTTTCCTCATAAGTCATTCCTGCCATTCCAGGTATCAGCCTGGTGAATCGCCTCTGCACTCCCTCCATTGCAAGAACATCCTTCCTTGGATAAAGTGACCAAAACTGCACACAATACTCCAGGTGGGGTCTCACCAAGGCCCTGTACCAGCTGCAGTAAGGTATCCTTGTTCCTATACTCAAACCCTCTTGATATGAAGGCCAACATACCATTTGCCTTTTTAACCGCCTGCTGTACCTGCATGCTCGCCTTCAGAGACTGGTGCACAAGTACCCCTAGGTCTCTCTGCACTTCCCCATCTCTTAATCTATTGCCATTCAAATAGAAATCTGCCCTCCGGTTTGTATTACCAAAGTGGATAGCCTCACATTTATCCACATTGTAGTGCATTTGCCATGTATCTGCCCAGTCCCTCAATTTATCCAAATCACACTGGAGCTTCCTGACCCCCTCTTCCGTGCACACAACCCCTCCTAGCTTAGTGTCATCTGCAAATTTGGAGATATTACATCCAATCCCCTCATCCAGATCATTAATGTAAATTGTGAACAGCTGGGGTCCCAGTACAGATCCCTGTGGCTCCCCACTGGTCACCGCCTGCCACTCAGAAAACGAACCATTTATCCCAACTCTCTGTCTTCTACCTGCCAGCCAGTTCTCAATCCACATCAATACTTTGCCCCCAATCCCATGAGCCCTGATTTTGGAAGCCAGTCGCTTATGCGGGACCTTATCGAAGGCCTTTTGGAAGTCCAGGTACACCACATCCACTGGCTCTCCCCCATCTATTTTACCTGTCACCATCTCAAAGAATTCCAATAGATTTGTCAAGCACGATTTACCTTTTGTAAATCCATGTTGACTCCGTCCGATCCCTTCTCTGCTAGTCATATGCTCCGCTATTACATCCTTAATAATGGATTCCATCATTTTGCCCACTACTGATGTAAGGCTCACCAGTCTATAATTCCCCGCTTTTTCTCTACCCCCCTTTTTAAATAGTGGGGTAACATTAGCTACCCTCCAATCCATGGGTACTGATCCTGAGTCTATCAAGTTCTGGAAAATAATTCTTAAAGCATCTGCTATCCGAATGGCCACTTCATTAAGTACCCTAGGATGTAGATTATCAGGCCCTTGGGATTTATCTGCCTTCAATCCCATCAATTTCCCCAAGATCATGTCCTTAGAGATACTGATTTATTTCAGTTCCTCCCTTGTTCCTCTCTATGTTTCCCAACATCCTTGGGAGGTTATTTGTATCCTCTCTTGTAAAAACAGAACTAAAGTAAGAATTTAATTGGTCTGCCATTTCCTTATTCCCCATTATATATTCCCCTGATTCCGACTGCAAAGGACCTACTCTGGATTTCACCAATCTTTTCCTCTTGACATCTCAAAGTCTAACCGTTATATGATTTAAATTACCTATGTGTAGCATAGATAAAAGCTCATACTCAACTAGAGGGAGAACTAAAGCTTTTATTAGCTTACAACACAGGAGAGGTTCATGAATAGGCTTCAGAGGGGTTCAGGGTTTAGGCAGGAAACCAGGGTCATATACAACCCCCGAGGGGGGGGGGGAGCCAGGAGGTGGGACCAGTCGTCAGTGCAGGAAACTTCTAGTGAATCCCAGTTCACTACATTCACCCCTTCCTTCAGAATGAAGACACAGAAGAGAAATATTTACAATGCTATTTTCAGATTCAGGCAGTCTGGGGGTCTGGAGATCCTGGTGGAGCTTCTTAGCACTAGGGAGAGGGCTTGGGCTCCTTGAGTCTCTTGGCCCATCTGTGAAGGAAGGGTTGTGGGCTGGGGCTCCAGCCTAAGACCTGTTCCGGTGGGAGCCAGGTCCCTGATGGAGATGGTGTCCTCCTTGCCATCCAGGTACTCCACATAGGCGTACGTGAGGTTGGTATGGAGCAATTTCACCCTTTCCACCAGGGGGGTCGGTCTTGCTTCTCCTCACGTGCTTCTTGGGAAGGACTGGACCAGGACCAGTGAACCAGGCTGGGAGTGTAGTCCCTAATGCCGACCTTCTCTCGAATGTAAACATGAGCTCTTGAGGAGTAGCATTGGTCACAGTGCAGAGTAGTGACCGAATTGAGTGGAGCGCGATGATGAGGACATCCTGTCAGCATGAGTCTGGAAGGCCTTTTTTTGTTTCAGGGCAAGTTTGACAGCCTTCCAGATCATGGCATTCTCTTTTTCAACCTGCCCATTCCCCCAGGGATTGTAACCAGTAGTCCTGCTGGATGCGATGCTCCTCACCAGCAGGTACTGATGTAGTTCATCGCTCATGAAGGCAGGATTCTGGTCACTATGAATATAGCCAGGATACCCGAACAGGGTAAAAATAGAGTCTAGGGCCTTCATAACAGATGAGGCGTACGTGTCTGGGCACGGGATGGCGAATGGGAAGCGGGAGTACTTGTCAATGACCGGGAAAAAGTAGATGTTCCTATTTGTGGACGGGAGAGGTCCCTTAAAATCGATGCTGAACTGTTTGAAGGGCCTGGATGATTTTAACCTGGTGCAGTTTCGTAGGATGAAAAAAAGTGCGGCTTGCACTCAGTGCAGACCTGGCATGACCTGGTCATTTCCCTGACATCTTCTATTAATTAGGGCAAATTGCGAGACTTGACAAAATGAGCCTTGCAGGTGACCCCTGGAAGGCAGAACTCATTGTGTATGGTCCGCCATTGACCGGTGTGTGCAGAGGCACAGCATCCCTTGGACAAGGAATCTCGAAGGTAGTTAATGGCCCCTGGCCGATAGGCGATGTCAAATCTGGAGGTGGAGAGTTCGATCCTCCACCTAGCAATCTTGTCATTCCCCTCTTGGTGTTGCTGAACATGAATGGGATAGAGCGCTGGTCCATGACTAGCGTAAATATTCTACCAGCCAGGTAGTGCCTCCAGTGCTTTATGGCTTCTACAATGGCCTGAGCCTTCTTTTCTACAGATGGGTTCCAGATGTTGTGGCCTTGAAGCGTCCATGAGAAAAAGGCAACCAGCCGCCCAGCTAATTGAGAGTAGTGGCCAGGGCTACGTCCGAAGCATCACTTTCCACTTGGAAAGGTACATTCTCGTCTATCACATGCATGGCGGCTTTTGCAATGTAACGTTGGAGGTAATTAAAAGCTGTCTGGACTTCAGTCAAAAGGGAGAAAGTGGTGGCCTTTAAGAGGGGACGAACCTTGTCAGCATATCGAAGGACCTACTGGGCGTAATAAGAGAAAAACCCCTGGCATTTCCTTGTAGCCTTTGTGGTACCAGGAGGGGAAGCTCTAACAATGGGCACATCCTATCAGGGTCAGGGCCAATTATGCCATTCTCCACCACGTAGCCAAGGATAGCCAGTCGTGTATTCCTGAATACACATTTGTCAGAATTGTAGGTGAGATTCAGAGCTCTTGCCACGTGGAGAAAGCTCTGGAGATTGTCATCATGGTGTTCCACAGTGTGGCCACAGATGATGACATTGTCGAGGTAGGGGAAGGTAGCCTTCAACCCGTACTCGACCACCATCCTGTCCACCTGCTGCTGGAAAATAGACACCCTATTGGTAATACCGAAAGGGACCCTCCGGAACTGATAGAGTCGACCCTTAGCCTCAAATGCTGTATACGGGTGGTCCTCCGAATGGATTGGTAGCTGGTAATAGGCAGTTTTCAGGTTGATGGTTGAATAGACCTGATACTGCAGGATATCGTTCACCATGTCCAAAATGCGAGGCAGCGGGTATGCATCCAGGAGTCTGTTAATTGTTTAGCTATAGTCAATCACTAACCTGGACTTGTTTTCTCCCTTTACTACCACCACTTGCGCTCTCCACGGGCTGTTGCTGGGTTCTCTGTCTTTATAAACTACCGGTCTGTTGCACTGTACCTCCTGCTCTTAGTGGTGATGGGCTTACAGTCGGCATACAGGTTTGGGAACAGGGCAGGGGGGTCGATGTTCAGCGTGGAGAGGCTGCAAGTGGGTTCTGGTTTTGAGGGCCCTCTGTTCCAAACTATTACTGGGGGAAGGAGACCAGAAAACTCCAAAATTACGCTTTTAAGGTGACACAGAAAGTCCAGACCCAACAATACTGGAGCACACAATTCATCTAAAATGTACATACGAAATTTACAAAACGCCCCCCCCCTTCAAATGACAGATGAACTATACAATGTTTCTGTTCACATGTCGAATAGGACTGGGACACTAGGAAGATTGGTAATTAGAGGGGTACATTTTTAAGGTATATTTTTGCACAGTCCATGAGTCCATGAAACTTTCTGTAGAGCCTATGTCAATCAGGGACTTGGTCGAATGTCCGTTTACCTTCACCGTCACCATCGAGTTGCTGAGTTGGTGAGGTCTATCCTGGTCGAGGGCCAGTGATGCCTGGTCACCAGAGACACCGTGCTCTTCGCTTGAGTGGCCCCCTCTGTCCTGAGTCAGCCTGTTTAGGTAAGATGGCACCGACCTTGTGACGCGGCAAGATGGCCACCCTCCTTCCTCCTCTGACGATGATGATGGCGTTGAATTCAAAATTGGGCTGCTACAAGATGGCCGTGGAGCCTTTTCGCTCCGTTTCCATAAGCGGTGGCTGGCGCAAAAGGCAATCTCTGGCGAGTCCGGCGCAGACGACTTGGGGCTGGAATTGGATACAGAAGCAGTACAGGCCATGGATTTCCCCGGATCTCCCTTCATGCGGCAGACCCTCGCCCAATGTCCCTTCTTCCCACAGATAGAGCACGCCAAGTCTTTGGCTGGCAGCAGGCACGGGGTGCTGTCCCTTGCCACAGAAAAAGCACTCCCGGGCTCGGGAAGTGGCAGCCATTAGAGCGGGGGCTGCCATAGCGGGAGCAGCTGGTCCTTGGAGGTGTTCGAGTTTGCTGGCTTCAAGGTCATCATTCTCGAAAATGGCCTGTTCCAGCGATTTGGCCAGCTCGATGTGGCAAGCGAGGTCCTTCCTTCCCGACTTGAGCAGTCGCTGCCTCACGTACCTCGAGCGGACCCCTGCAACCAGAGTGTCCCGGACTTTTTCATCTTCCTGGACGTGACCCAAAGAGGCCTCATGCCTGCACTTCTTGGCCAGTGTCTGTTGATCTGTCAATCAACTCTCCAGGCCATTGGCGGCGTAGGGCGAGCCAGTGCCTCGCTCGGACCTCATTTGGGGCCTTCACGTAGCGAGCCTTCAGCACTTTGACGGCAGCCTCATACATTGGGCAATCTCGGACGATAGTGTATCCCTTTGTCCCTACCCTTGAGATGAGCGCCGACCTTCAGAGCTCGTCTGTGTGGAAGACATCCCTGGTCGCGTTCAGATCTGCCTGGAAGCAGTCTAGCCAAAGTGCAAACTCCTCAGCTGTGTCGGGGGATTGCAGGTCTATTAACAGCATGCTGGACTTCAGCAACGCCTCCATCCTGGTTTGTAAGCTAATAAAATGTAGAGTAGATAAAAGCTCACACTTGACTGGAGGGAGAACTAACACTTTTATTAGTTTAGACCACAGATAGGGTTCATGAACAGGCTTCAGAGGGGTTCAGGGTTTAGGCAGGAAACCAGGGTTATATACAGGTTGAGGGGCTGGCTGGGAGGCAGGACCAGACATCAGTACAGGACACCTTCAGTGAATCCCAGCCCTCGCAATTTGAAATTCACAATTCAAAATTTGAAATATGGAATGAAATTCGCTCTCAAGAAAATTACTTGGGGGAAAAAAATCACAAGCCTTATTTTATTTTCAATTCAAGATTCCTCATTGATGTGCAGGTGGTATGGATTTGCAATACAGACCGTTTTCTAGGACTGCAGCACCCCAGGAATACTCATTTTTGCATAACCCATGAATTTTGTCCCAACGGAACAGTTGTGCAATAATCAATGCTGCTGTCACACTGCTGGTTCAATCCTGACCTCCAGTTTGAATGGTCTTGTGACTGTGAGCATTCCCCTCTCATGCAACCCAGGATTGTGCTGATTGGGTCCATAAGACTGGAAGAAACAGGATAGAAATACGCTATTTAGCCCATTGAGTTTGCCCACCATTTAAGTATGAGCTGATCTATTTTCCCACTCAGCCTCACTACGTGGTCTTCTCCTCATAACGTTTGATGCCTTGTCTAATTAAGAACCTATCAATCTCTTCCCTAAATACTCCCAATGACTTGGCCTCCACCACCACTTGAGGAAACATACTCCATAGATTTATTACTCCTGGCTAAAGAAATTTCTCCAGGAGGTTAACTGGATACTGTAAGTTGTTCCTAGGGCAAGTGGGTGATCGGAGAATCAGGATGGAATCAATTGGCCTGTGAGCATAAATGGGGAAACTAGATTGACTCAACTGGCTGGATGGCCCTCTTCCATCTCACAACAAAATATGTGATTAGTCAAAAGTATAGACTGTAAGGAGCATTGACAGGTGCTTATTTAGTAACAACACAGAAATGCTGGAAGAACTCAGCAGATCTCACAACTTCCTTAGGAGGTAAAGATATATTACCAACGGTTTGGGCTGTGCTCTTCCTCAAGGTACGAGTTTTTAAAAAAGACAGGTGTCTGTATTAAAATGGCTGGGGAAAAGGGAAGAATGGTGGGGGGGGGGAGGTACAGACCAACAGATAAAAGGAGTTAATTGAATATGATAAGAGGACAGGAGAGAGGAAAGGTTGGGGGAGGGGGGTATTTGTTTATAGGTCTGTGAAAAGGAAAAGAGTCAGAGCTATGGAAAGGAGAAATAGGGAAAGATGGGGTGGGGGGAGGGGCTAACGGAAACCATAGAAGATGATGTCAACGTCATCCAGTTAGAAGTTGCCCAGACAAAATATGAGGTGTTGTTCCTCTAATTTGTAGGTGGTCTCAGTCTGGCAGTGCATGAAACTATGCAGCAAGGGAATGGGGTGGGGAATTGAAATGGTGCTTATTTACACCAATTGTGCTTCTACAGATAGGAAACAGAAAATAATCCCTATTAAATTCTAAAATTCTCCTGACATTCGATCGTTTACTGAACCTGCATTGTGGTGGGGCAACTGCTCCACAGCTGTCTTCCCAGCAGGGTATCCTGTCCCCGAAACTCATCTTCATTTCCCTCATGAAAGGTCCATGACTGTTGCTTCACGTGAATCTGTCAGATACAATAGCATCTGGCTCTGGGAAATGATGAATAATCTCGACTACTGGGATTCAGGGCATAGAAATTTGTTGGTTTAGCACATTAGTTACTGTTACTTCCAGAGAGAAAGTCAGTCTCCTTTTAAATGGGAATGTAAATGTACAAATTCTGTTAAGTTAGTCTCAATTGGAGAAAAAATTAAACTGTTTTGGTTTTGCATTTTGTTCCAAGGATAAGTGAAAATTGCCCTTAGCTGAAATAAAGAACAGCCATGAATTTTGATACCACCTAGGACAAAATGGTACCCCATCCATCACCCTAAATGTCCATTCCATCCACTAATAGCACCCCATAGCTACAGTGTTTGGCATTCCACAAATATACTGCAGTTTTGCAATCCAGGCAGCTCCAATGGTACCTCTCAAGCTGGCAGTTAGCACGATGCCATTACACCGCCAATGACCTCGGTTTGAATCCGGCGCTGTCTGTAAGGAATTTGTACGTTCGCATCATGTCTGCGTGGCTTTTCTGCGGGTGCTCCAGTTTCCTAAAGTGTATGGGGAGGGGGGGCTTAAAGGTTCATTTTGGGGGTGGGGGGTAATTGGATGGCACAGGTTTAAATGGCCGGAATCGGTTTCCACCATGTTGTAAATTTTAAAAATGACATGAGAGAATAATAAAAACACACCAAAATGCTAGAGGAACTCAGCCGGTCTTTTCAGCATCCAATATTACCGATATTTCTGGCCTGAGCCCTTCCTCAAGGAGGAAGGAATCACACTACAATCACAGTGTCAGCAGAGGTTCATGTTTCATTCCCCTTGAGAGGATAATCCCTACTGGGCTGGGTAATTCGAACTCCAGCCACAAACATGAAGCTTAACATTATCCAGGCCCCGTCATCACACTTGATGGACACCTTGCCTAGCGCTCTAAAGATTCACGTCCACCACCATGGGTGCATGGTAGCTCCTGTGTGGACCATTCACAGAAAGTATTGGAGCAACCTGCCATGACAGGATTTCTTTCATCTGAAAAACATACCTGTTGCTACATATTCAAATGTTCAAAGTTCCTTTTATTGTCACGTAATGATACATTAAAAATGGAATATACATGACATACTTCAACTTTTGCCTTCCACAAGGCAAACAAAGAATTGCAATGAGAATTACTTAGCACCCCCTACAGTGAAAGAAAGGGAAGAAAAAGTATCTCCTCAGAGTGTAGGATGGGAGAGTTATGGATGAATATGAACTGAGTGCAGGCCAGTGGGACGAGGCAAGAAAAAGTGTTCTGGCACAGACTAAGAGGGGCTGAGATGGCCTGTTTCTATGGTTCTTCAAGATATCAAATAAAATATATTTGCAGAAAAAAGTCGCCATTACTATTGCCTGATGCCCCTTACAGTAAGAGAGAAAGAGAGCAAAAGAGAACCCCTTCAGGGTCACTGAGTGTCTGTAGATTCACCTCCAGCGTTCCCACAACTTCTGCAGCCACACAGACTCCTGTTCAACCCATTGGCAATCTGAGCTCCAGATCCAAATCTCTGATACAATCAGGAATCCATCAGTGCCTGAAGCCCTTTGGGAGCCATTCTTGCCTTCAGCACCCTCTTGAATCCCGGTTCCAAAATCTGGTTCCCATGGGCCATTTTCCAGCAGCCCGCAACCTCTGCAGGTCCCCCCCCAATCTCAAGTCACCTGCAGCCTGTATAGACCCTTTGACCATTCTTAATTCACACATTCAGCCTTTGTAGATGGAATGATTCTTGAAGTGGTAGTGTGTACTGCTCTACCCCTCATTCTTCCCCCATAATTGCTACTGAACTGATGTTGCATCAAAAGCACCTCCAAAACTTGCTCCCTCTACCATCATAAAGTACAGCAGTTGTGGGGGAGTGGGGGGGGGGGGGGAGAGGAATTACACCAATGATCAACCTGAAACAACTTTCCTTCTGGATAATACTGGATCAAAATTCTTGTTCACCTAACTGCACTGCAGGAGAATTCTGACATGGTGGACTTTAGCAGTTCCAGTGAGTGATTCATTGCCACTTGACAACACACTGTTAGCATTGACACTGGCCTTTCCACTCATGCCTGTAGTCCGAGAATGAATTCCAAAATCTTATCAAAGTTTACCTCAGCTGTGGAAATGTGGTTAGATCCAAAACTAAGTAAGCACAATTGGCAAAGCAGTGTACCCTATACTGAATTTCTCAGAAGTTTCATTTCAGTTTTTATGTCCCAATTTGATCACCACTAGACAAGAAACTACCTATTCACTATAAAACACCAGAGTAAATCTTCAGTAATGGGGACAAAGCAACATTCTGAACAAAGATCCAGGCCAAATACAGTAATCTCCATTACTCAGTGTGTGAACATAGAGTTTATGTGGCTCGGTGCAATATGGAGGCCACCATTAGATGCCTCAGCTTATCAATCTGAGCCAATAGTTGGGAGGAAGGTAATTACTGAGATTGATTCTGATGCCTGGTGCCGTGGTAAAGTATAATAGTGCCTTGCCGCACAATCACAATGTGACAAAGAGAAAGCCCACATTGTCAGTCAAAATACCATAATTTTTCCAGCTTGTATTTTTCATGCAGTGTTTTTGGGTCCTTGCTATTTGCAATTCCCAAGTTCCACCATTAAATTGTCATAAATCTCACTGAAAACCAATTCAGGGCAGGATATTTTCCATGGCTTGTAGTGTGTTGGTAATAAACTGAAATCAAGTGCACTCATTACATTTCCATTTCTTTTTGTGTGTACAGAATAGGGATCCTTTAGCTTCTGTGGGAAGTTTAAATCGCAGACAGTTGCTACTTCTAGGAGTTCCTTTCTGAATTCCACCCCCCACCCCTTCCCGAAAAGTTTGTTTTCTTACTTTTTATAGGAATGATGAGCTGAGGGATGACGGGAAGGACCTTCGATGCTCCATGTTCCAACATGTCGTGGACTCCCTGTCTGGCAAAGAACTCATATGGATGAGTGGTCTCACAGAGGCCATCAAAGAAAAGGGGAAGATAATGATGGTAATCCAGTTTCTCAATCTCAACCTGTAAGAGAGAGGTTGGCAATTAATCTTTCAGAGATACCTGTTCAAAAAAACAATTTGATTCAGGAAACAAGAAGAATCTGTTTCTGCCTGTAGCATAATGTTTAATGATTTTATTAAAATTAACAGTTTACCAAGTGAACCAGAGTATAAGAAATAGGGGCAAGAATAACTCAAAGCCCCACTCAACCCTAGTCTGCATCTCAGTAAGATTCCTGCTCATCAACCCGAAGTGTTGACCATCCATTTTTCACTGATACGATAGTGGGTTGTGTGAAAAGAGGCAATGAATCAGCATACCGGAGGGAGACTGAAAACTTGGCTGAATGGTGCACCAACCACATCCTTGCACTCAATGTCACCAAAACCAAGGAGCTGATTGTGGACTTTAGAAAGGGAAAATCAGAGGTGTACGATCCAGTGATCGTTGGGCGGGGTGGGATCAGAAGTGGAGAGGGTGAGCAAGTTTAAGTTCCTGAGGGTCATCATGAAGGAAGCATGGCAGCATCTCTACTTTCTCAGGAGTTTGAGCAAATTTGGTATGACATCAAAAACCATGGCAAACATCTACAAATGTGTAGTGGAAAGTGTGCTGAATGGCTACATCATGGTCTGGTATGGAGCATCAATATATCTGAGCAAAAGCCCTGCAAAAGATACTGGACACAGCTCAGTAATTCACTTGTAAAGTTCTTCCCACCATGAGAAAATCTCCCTGGTATGCTATCTTCAGAAAGTAGCAACAATGACACACCAGCCAGATAGCTGCCACAAGACTCATCCCACCACGTTCAGGGACAGTTGCTATCTCTCCACCATCAGGTTCCGGAACAACAGACTCAATCAGAGACTCATTTCAGAACTTTAAATTTGCATGTTATTTCTTATTGTATATTTATTTTCTGTATTACACTGTCAGCTTGTTTGCACTCCCTTCTGGTTTACATTTCTCTTTTGTATACGTGTATTTTCTTGAGAACACTTTTTTTTTTACTACCATCAAGTGGTAATTCTGCCTGGCCCGCATGAAAAAATTCTCAGGGTTGTATGTAATGTCATGTATGTACTCTGATAATAAATCTGAACTTTGAACTGATAAGCTCAGTCCCTCCAGGTTCTCAATAAGGGCTCCAACATGTTCAGTTTGTAGCACGATCAATAACCACAAGCAGACTCAAAGCACGTGATTAAAGGTTTTAATAACCTAAAACACAGGAAAGTCTTCACATGCTGCTGGCCCGGATCCAAGGGTGGTATGAAGGGAGGAGCCTAGGGCCATTCAGCCTTTATTGAGGAATCTTATGGGAAGGAGTTACAGAGTCAGATGTACAGTATACATGCAATGTTGTGTTCCACCACACAGTTCTTGTGTTTCTCTGACCTCAGCCTCATTTCCATTCTCTCCATAATCTTTTACTTCCCAGCAAACTAAAATGTTGTCAACCACTTTCATGATTGTATGCATTGATTCAGTATCCACAGATCTTCGATGTAGAGTTCCACAATTTTACAACCTTCTGAGGGAACCAATTTTACCTCACAGTATTCCAGAGGGGAAATTGAGTTATGATCTAAAATTCACATTGTGGAAGAGTTACTGAAGAATAATTCAAGGAATATTTAGTTTAAAAACATTCTTCATGCACAATGTTATAAAAAAAAGAGTATAAATTCCTTTCAAAGAACAAGTAGAGAGCTAATGGGACAAAACACCTCTTTAGCATGAATCGGTGATTTTATTTTTTTGCTCCAAAATTTCCTATCTCCAGAAGATTTTTTTTCTCTCTGTAGAAATGCAGCTTGAGTAAACAGTATTATTTTTTTGATCAAATTGTTTCAATTTAAAGCAAATAACAGATTTGTCACACAAAAAAAGAGAACCTCCTTCCATCTTCTTCACTGTTACCTTTAGAAGCAACCTTTTGATATATTATCAGATGCCTTACAAAAATCTAAATACCTTTTATCCACTGGTTTCATGTTTATATATTTTCTTTTTAATTTTGACATAGAGCACGGGGATGTAGAGTGGCCATTCCAAAGAAGGACATGATCAGAGGTTACCATATATTAAACCATTTATTTATATTAATTTAGAGAGAGAGAGAGAGAGAGAGAGAGAGAGAGAGAGAGAGAGAGAGAGAGAGAGAGAGAGAGAGAGGAGAGAGAGTTTGCACTTGTTGTTTTTGCAATACTGTTCCATATATAACCATATAACCACTTACATCACAGAACAGGCCAGTTCGGCCCTACTAGTCCATGCCGTAACAAATCCCCACCCTCCTAGTCCCACTGACCAGCACCAGGTCCATACCCCTCCAGTCCTCTCCTATCCATGTAACTATCCAGTCATTCCTTAAAGTAACCAATGATCCTGCCTCGACCAGCTTATTCCATATCCCCACCACCCTTTGCGTAAAGAAATTTCCCCTCATGTTCCCCTGATAATTTTCCCCTTCAATCTTAAACCATGCCCTCTAGTTTGAATCTCCCCCACTCTTAATTGAAAAAGCCTATCCACGTTTACTCTGCCTGTCCCTTTTAAAATCTTAAACACCTCTATCAAGTCCCCTCTCAATCTTCTACGCTCCAGAGAAAAAAGCCCCAGTCTGCACAACCTTTCCCTGTAACTCAAACCTTGAAATCCTGTCAACATTCTCGTGAACCTTCTCTGCACTCTCTCTATTTTGTTTATATCTTTCCTATAATTTGGTGACCAAAACTGTTTACAGTACTCCAAATTTGGCCTAACCAATGCCTTGTACAATTTCAAATAAAATTAAACAATATTGGAAAAACAAAAAAATGCAAACACACTGTATGGTAACCTATGACCATGTTCTCCTTTGGAATGACCACCTTAACATGGTAAAAGGCCCTTCAGGCCCATGAGCTCATGCAGCCCAAATTAACCTACTAACCCTATAATTCTTCAGAATGTGGAACAAAGCCAGAGCACCTGGAGGAAACCCACACAAGTCACGGGAAAACAAACAAACTCAGGAGGAGAGTTGTTTCTGTGAATGTTTCCAATCATTAACCTTCAATCATAATGGGAAAAGTAAGAATTGAAGGGAAGGGATATTTCCACGAGTGGGAGTGTCATGAACAAGGGCACCTACAGTATCTGAAAAATAAGGGGCTTTTTTATTTAAAACTCTGAAGATGGTAGTGAATCACTCGAGTTCTCTTCACCTGAGGGTGGTGAAAACCAGATTGTTGGATCTCGGAATCAGAATTAGAATTTATTGTCATGAACATGTGTCACAAAATTAATTGTTTTGCGGCACGTACAGGTGAAGATCTTGCTATAAATTACATTTAAAAAAAGAAATGCATTAGGGTAAAAATAAGAAGCTGTGTTTGTACTGTCTTCAGGCTCCTGTACCTTCTTCCTGATGGTGGCAGTGTGAAGAAGGCATGGCCTGGATGGTGAGGGTCCTTGAGGATAGACGCTTCTTTCTTGAGACTGCCACTTGCACATGTCCCTAATGTAGTGGAGAACTGATGCCCAACTCTCTGAGTTCACAACTCTCTGTAGTCTTTTCCTGTCCTGTGTATTGGTATCTCCATTCCAGACAGTGATGCAACCATTTAGAATAAGAAGGATATATTTATGGTGTTGGATATGGCAGCCATCATTGTTGAGTCTATAATGCCACAGATATACTTTTACACTCAAGTAGTTGTTGGTGAATCGTTGTGCAATGTGGATGCTTTTGGGATAGCAAAGTATTAAAAAGCATGAAGCAAGAGTTTCGGCTCTTTGTTAGGTAGACTTGATTGCACAAGTACAACCCGATGAAACAGCGTTCTCCAGTCCTAGGTGCAAAACACACAGACACACGATCAGATATAGCACACATACAGAAAAACAAAACATAAGCAGGACAAATAGTCATGCATACAAATATATAAACAAATATTGATTCATGAATATGAGTGTCTCGGATGGTTAGTGTGAGCAGTTCCTTTGGTCGTTCATCATTCTTTGCAGATGCTTTTTCTTCCTCAGCTGAGAAGGATTAAGTTGAATAAAACGTGTGTAATTTCTAAATTGACCTTTTAGAGAAAACAGATTTGGGCACTTGCAGATCTAGAATCTCGAGAAGTACACATGGAAATCGTGTGCATTATAATTGAACGCATTGTGTTGGTCAAATGACTACAAGAAACCTTGCAACTGTGTAGATGTCTGATATATAAAAAAAGCAATTTAAGTCAACCAGCTGTGGAGAGAAGCAGTGGAGAGTCTCTGTTTGCAGAATATACATCTCATTATAAAATGCGATTGCGAAGTTTATTTCTTCTTTTCTCAATTTAGCAGACTTTTCACAAATCCTGGGGAACTCTGAGGTTTAAAGATAAAATACCAGCTTACAATATCGCAACAGGAAATTCAGTGACTGTAAATGATTCAGGAACTTGCTCAGTTGAAATCCTTGCAGTTTCAACCAAACATGTCTGACATTTGAAATTAGTTATTTAATGCATATTTTTATTGAAGTTGTTGAGTAGGTCATTGTGGGAGCAAAATGATTAGAGGGTGCAAGTGAATCCTCTAACTTATTTTACAATTGCAATTTGGGACTTTTCACCAATAGTTCTTTAACCCACTAACTCCAAGAAGAAGGAATGGGACAGCAAGAGCTTGGAAACACCACTAACCCTCCAGGTTCCCATCCATAGGAACATAGGAAGTAGTAACTGGAGTAGGCCAAAAATGGCCCATCGAGCCTGCTCCGCCATTCAATACGATCATGGCTGATCTAATTTATGACCTAACTCCACCTACCTGCCTTCTCCCCACATCCCCTAATTCCTCTATCATGTAAAAATTTATCTAACCGAATTTTAAATATGTTTAATGAGGCAGCCTCAACCACTTCCCTGGTTAGAGAATTCCAAACATTCACTACTCTCTGGGGAAAACTATTTTTCCTCATCTCTGTCCTAAATCTACTCCCCCGAATCTTGAGACTGTGTCCTCTCGTTTTAGTTTCCCCAGCCAGCTCAAAAAAACCTTCCTACATCTATCCTATCCATACCCTTCATAATCCTATATGTTTCTATAAGATCTCCTCTCATTCTTCTGAACTCGAGTGAACACAATCCTAGACGATTTAATCTTTCATCATAAGTCAACCCCTTCATCCCAGGGATCAACCTCCTCTGAACCATCTCCAAAGCCAGTATATCCTTCCTCAAATATGGAGACCAGAACTGGACACAGTACTCCAACCACACATTATTCTGTCATAAATATATCACCAATACTTCACCTTCACCAGGATAGCCCCTTGCCATGAGCAATAAGTGCAGGTCTTGTCAATAATAAGATCCCATAAATTAACAAAAAGTACTTACTGTCTACATTCATAAAGAAATAGCACAAAGTTTAAATGAAGTCTATGTTGACTGAATAACTTTATGCTTAGCAAAGTTAGATAATGATCTGAGGACAGATTATTTGTAGATTGTAGAAATTTCAGAATACCTTTATATGCCATTCATAACCTTGAATTCTGAATAAAAATGGAGATTAAAACGTGTATGCTATGTAAACCAGAGAAGCAATTGTAAATGAGTGCTTTATCTCTTAACTTCCTTGCATTCCATTATCAAACGATTGCCTGCTTGAGCTCATTATGTTTGCAGCAGCAAGTTTTTCTATCACATTGGCATTTGAATTCCACTCAATCTGCTGGTCAGGACAATGGAATATCATAAGAAAGAAGATATTTTATACAATTATATATTCCTGAAAGAGTGTGCTTGGCTAGATTTGATATCTGAAGAAGCCCATTGTGTACAAATAAGGCTTTTAACATATGCATCACTGTTGAAAGTGATGTGAAAGCAAAAGCTCATTTTTACAAAATATTCATGTACTGCTGATGGCCATGATGTGAAGCTATCGTTATCCGTGCAGTCATAATAAAGCTCATACAGCCATAATATTAAAGGACCATCACATTCGTAATGTGAGCCATCTCAAACAGTGCTTCCAATATAAAACAAATACTGTGAGTGCAAAGCCTGACTCCAGAGAGCTTATGGACACCAAGTACAGTGCCCCCTTAAACATTTAGGAGAATTGCATTTCCGCATTGGACTGTATCTTAAAAGATAATGATAATCCTTGTGGAAGAAGGTTATGGTAATGTTAACTCGAGGCCATGGAAGTATTGAGGTCAAAGGAGATTGTAATTTTACAAGATTTTTGCAGCATTTATGTAGTTGCAGATGCTTTAGATCCTATCCAGTATTCTAAATGGTTTTAACTATTTTGTTCTTCCCAATTCCTGACCCTCCCTCGATGGAAAAATGCTGCGGAAAATGCTTATTGTACGTCTGCGCCCAATTTGTACATCTCATTTCATCTTCCTCCGCTGCCAGCAACACTGTATGAACAGACTATGAATTTTTGACCATGATTACAAATATCCAATTTACCCTTATTCTCCAAATAAGCCAACTAAATCATCGATGATCAGACATCACTTGTATGATGGCGAGTTCCTGATTGGGGAAGTGAAAGGATCTTTGAACGACAACACTAAATTTGAGATTAGTCCATTGATCCATAGATACAAGGAGTGAATGGAATGAGAAGACAATACTCTTGCTCACACGAACCATCCGAGACACTCATATTCATGAATCAATATTTGTTTATATATTTGTATGCATGACTATTTGTCCTGCTTATGTTTTGTTTTTCTGTATGTGTGCTATATCTGATCGTGTGTCTGTGTGTTTTGCACCTAGGACTGGAGAACGCTGTTTCATCGGGTTGTACTTGTGCAATCAAATGACAATAAAACTTGACTTGACATGAAAATTCCTCAAGGATAAGTAATGAAAAATCGACAGCCACACATCCTTCCTCATAGAATCATAGAAATCAAATAGCTACAGCAAAGGAGGAGGCCATGGCTCCTACTGTGTCTATGCACTCCTTCAATTCTCTTCCTCACTCTTCCGCTACTGACCCAAGACTGCATTGTCAGGTCCAGCTCCATCAAGTGTCATCAAGTATGCAGGTGGCATAACAGCAGTTGGCAGCAATGAGTTGCACTACAGAGAAGACATGGTGCAAGAATAACAACCTGAGTCTAAACATGGATAAGTCGAAAGAGATGATCGTGGACTTCAGGAGAACCAGGAATGACCACCCTCCACTGCACATCATTAACTCAGTAGTGGAGAGAGTTCCCTGGAGTTCACTTAACTAGTGAGCTGTCATGGATACACAACATCTCTCCACTTGTCAGGAAAGGGCAACAGTGACTAAACTTCCAAAGGAGGACATGGTCATAGGTTCGTGCAAGGCTATCAGCCAACATTATACAGGAACCCTATCGAGAGTGTCCTGCTGGCTGCAACACAGTGTGGTACAGTTGCTGCAGAAAAATGGATCAGAGGTCAATCCACAAGACCGCAAGAGTAGCAGAGAGGACCACTGGAGTCTTCCTCAGCCCCATCGACGTGATCCATCAGGATCATTGTTTGAAGAGAGTGCGCAAAATCATGGAGGACCCATTCCACCCTGCACATAGCATCTTTCAACTACTCCCATTGGGAAAGAGATACGGGAGTATCAGAGCCAGTACCACCAGGCTAAGGAACAGCTTCTTACCATGGTCAGTGAGAATGCTGAACGACCAAAGGAACTGCTCCCACTAACCATCTGAGACTCCCATGTTTGCAAAACAATATTTATTTATTTGCATATATGAATACATGTCCTGTATATGCATTGTTTGTCTGTATGTGTGTGATGTCTGGTTGTGTGCCTGCATGTTTTGCACCAAGAACAAGAGAACACTGTTTCGTTGGGTTGTACTTGTGCATTGGATAATAATAAATTGACTTGCCTTGACTTCCCCTTCAAGTCTCTAACCTGAAAATTGCCCCAGAACCAAATACGTGTCTGTGTAACATCACATTTAGTATAATTTTTCATATGGTCATTTGATTTATGCATATTGATTATGAGTATATTTTACATACCTATATAGCCACAGCAAGCAAAAAGATTTTCCATGCATTTGTACACTGTCCTTATATGTATGACAATAAACTCTTAACATCAAGTTACTCTCTCAAATGCCTAGGCCCTAAACAATCTCATTTCGAAATCCCTAAGTGGTTCTGTTTCCTCCATCTCTCCAGGCACAGTAGAACCCTCTCTGTTCCATCTCTTTCACCAGATTTTAAAGATCTGCTGCATCTTATCTGATCCTGGTTCTCCAAAAAAGGAGACCTCAAGAAAAAAATCAAAATCAAACGCTGAAAAATCAACACTAAGTTACGAGTAGCTGGCATAATGAGGAGGAACGTCTGTGAGAGCACAAGATCATAGCAATAGTTCTCGCATCTCCAATTTGTCTTGAAAATGTTGTCATTCCCATTAAAACCAGCAGATTTTGAGAGACACTTATTTTATGACACAGAAATTCTGTTACAGATTCAAATGCAAAGCAAAACTGATGGCATAAAGTTTCTGGGTCCGCACACTCTGGAAAATCACCACAGCAATCTCACTTACCCCAGAAAGAGGTAAATCACATCATGGCACTACTATAGAAATGATCGACAGTTACGCATGTCCCTCCTGACTTTTTATTGGCCCTGCTTAAAAAATAAATAGTAATACCCAGTGTCTTTACTTTATTCCTACAGATAGGTACAGATACTATTTAATGTCATGTAATAAAACAGAAATGTAATATTACACAATGTTGTCTTTGGTCTATCATAAGGCAGATGAAGAGTTGCCATTAGCATTAGCATTCCCTGGCATCCCATACAGTGAGAGAAAGAGAGCAAAGTCGAGTACCTTCAGAGACACTGAGTGTCCGTAGATTCACCTCCTGCACGCAGCCTCACAGACTCAGTTCAAACCTGAGCACAGATCCAAGCCTCTGACATGATCAGGAAACCTTCAGTGCCCAGAGCCCTTCAGGAGCCCGCCTTGCCCTCAGCACCCTTTTGTGTCTTGGCTCTGATACCTGGTTCTCATGAGCCAATCTCCAGCAGCCTTCAGCCCATGTGGGTCCTTTGACCTCAAGAACTGTACATGACCAACATTCATCATGCTAATTCCTGCTGGGGCACGTCAGTGAGAATTTACGAGAGAGCTACATTGTGATGGATAGAGGGTTACATACAATCCTAGCCCTCCCTGCAAGGATGGCAGATGTCCTTCTCATTTATCCTGCTCTTACTCATGCATCTTTGCAGCTGCATTTTGTTGGATAACATGAGGATGGGGGAGTGCAGGTCTGGTGTCTCCTGTAACTCTTCATTGCAAGAATAACCCTTATGCCCATTTCCACTTACAAAAGATATTGGCAGTGGGGTGGAGTTACACAAAAAACTGGAAGAATGAACAATTGATAGATGAATCCCCTCCAGCACCACTGCTGAGGCTGCAGTGTGAACTGTCGACAAAATGCACTGCAATTAATCATCTCTGCTTCTCCAAAACACCTCCCAAGTCTGCGATCTCGACCTTCAAGATCAACGAATACAAGGGAAAACCACCCCCTTACTGGTTCTTCTCCAACTTGACATGCCAGCTGGACTTGGAAATAATGCTGCAGCTTCATTGTAATGGGGACTAAATCTTAGAACACACTGGCACCATCTTCACCAGAGGTTTTGCAGCAGTTCAAGAAGGGAGCTCACCATCACCTCCTCAATGGCCAGTGAACCCAGGAGCTCACAAACAAAGTCAACATATAAATAAAACTGTCAACACTCAAGCTAGGGATTTTTAAGCCTATGTAGAAAACTTCAGGGAAAGCAGAGCAGCAGGAACTGAAGGTAAAATAAAAACAGCTAATGCTACATTCATTAACAGAGCACTTGAACATTTATTGATGAATGCCTCCTGGAAATCCAACGTGATGGCCATCATTCTTCCTAGTTGTCAAACATTAGCCATCCACTTCTCATCAGCAACATGTCTGTGACACAGCAAACATGTACCTTATATCTAAATGTGTATCTATATAACTTATTTAAAAGAGTGGAATGTTGAGCCAAGAGATAAACAGGAAAATCTGCAGATGCCCGGATTTAAGGTGGAGAATCTCAACAGGTCACGCAGCATCCATAAAAAGATGGAAGGGCTCAGGTCTGAAACATCCACAGCCAGTGGATGCTGTGTGACCTGCTGAGTTTCTCCAGCACTTGTGTGTCCTGAGGGAAAAGAGACGTGAGGAACAATTACTGGATTACTGGGTAAATCTAATTCAGGCCTGGGGATTTATCTGCCTTTAAGCCCACTTTGTAGTTATGGAGACTTTCACGAGAATTTCACCTTCCCCTTCATTGAACCCTTCAGATTCAAAGTCTGGCTCCTTCATAAATATGAATCAAAAGAATTAATTTTAGACCTCATCTCTTTCTGCCCCCACACACAAATTGCTCCTATGATGGGCTCCATTTTTCCCCGGTGATTCTTTGGCAGTTGATAGATTTATAAAACACCAAGAAAAGTCCAAGACTAAAATGCTGTAGCTGCTGGAAATCTGAGATAAAAATAGATAATGATTCAATGACTTGGCATATGAACTGCTACTTTCCCCACAATTTGTTATCTCTTCATAAATAGAATCAATTAGATTGGTCAGACAGGATGCCTGACCTATTAAGTATTATCTTATTTCTGGTATTTCATTCTCCCGAAGAACAGAAAGGTTTAGAGAGGGAATTCTCTTATTGAAATGAAGACATGGCTGCCAAGAGCAGGAGAAAGGTAGAGGAGGCTTGAAATTGGGAAAATGGAGAGTTCTTTGGGGGCAGCAAAGATGAAGGATGATTACATTGGGGAAAGCAAGAGACAATGGGGGTGATTTTAAAAGGAAGTTAAGTGCATAGCATTGAGGTGGGCACCGATACGGCTCAGGACGTCCTCAGGTAATGGGAGAAGTGGAAGAGTAGCGTGCAGTTGCCAGGACTTGGATGAGCTGAGTTGATGAAGATGTAGAAGTACTGGCCAAAGAGCCATTGGAATAATCCTCAGTTTAGGGTTTGGAAGATTGTCAACAAAAACTGAATCATGCCAGTAACGTCAGAGAAAAGGGAGAATGCATTGGGTTGCAAACCTTGTGCAAAGCCAGCATAGTTTCGGGAGTTAAAATAACATGGCCACCTCCAGTAACAGCATAGAACCACGATTTTAAAATTATGTTTGCTGCTCTTTCTGAATCATTCAGAGTTTTCACGGCAAGAACAAATGCTGGTAAATATATATTTAAATGAAATCACTTTCTCATTCTCAGAAATCTCTCTATGATCTTGGTTCATGGGGCTTCAGCAGGACTCTGCAAGCCAACCTCTTTTTCTTGCACAATAGCTCAAACAAGTTATAAAATATAAAATACATTATAAATCTTTCCATAGCCTGCAGATCCATGTTTTTCAAGCACTGTAATTTGAAACTTCTGGAACAAATTATAATTGTGACAGCGAGAAAAACAATTTAAAATCTTTCACAACATTACCTCTCTAAATACACACCAATAATGTGTATTGATTTCATGTTAATTGCCTATGAAAGCAGTAAATAAAACTTCATGGAGCTTAAAATCAACAGAAACAACGAATCCGTTCCTGTCATTGCAGAAGTGAAAAAAAAGTATTTTGGATATTGTAACACCATCCATTAATCTTACAATTCATTTTAATCTCACAAATTGAAACTATAAAATACCAGTATAAAAATGCCTTCTGTTAATTCATAGGACGGGTTAAGTGGAAAATGCATTATGACTTACATTCGACAAGTGAATTGGTCAGATGACTCATATGCAACAGTCAGGAATGACTTATGGTCAATGGCACAAATGAGCTTCAAATCATATCCCATTTGTCTTCATCGAGTATTTTATTTATGCCAAGATTATTGCTTGCAGCATAAGAGCAAATTGATGCATTTCATCTTTCATTGTAGTTTGTTCCTTTGCAGCAAGGGGTCAGTGCAAATGTCATCTGAGTAACTTAGAGTATGCTTTGATCATTCACTTCAGAAGCACTGTTGCAAGGAAAGATGACTCCAATAATCTCATGCTAGACTGGGTTACTGAGCATGAAGGGAGTGGGCTAACAATGTTCCTGGTAGGTGGACACCAATACTCCTGAGTGGACAACCCTGCAAAAGGTAGTGGACACAGCCCAGGACATCACAGGTAAAAGCCTCACCACCATCAAGAACATCTACAGGGAACACTATCGTTGTAGAGCAGCAGCAATCATCAGGGATCCTCAGCCCCAAGCACATACTCTGTTCTTGCTACTACCATCAGGAAAGAGGTATACGTGCCACAAGCCATCAGTTTCAGGAACAACTGCTACCCCTCGGCCATCAGACTCCTCAACAATGTACTCAATCAGAGACTTATTTTAGGATCCTTACTTTTGCACTTTATTGATTTTGTTTCTCTTTGTATTGCACAGTCAGTTTGTTTACATTTCTTTATTTGTTTTACATATATACTTCTTGAGTACAGTTTTCACACTACCAATAAGTGGTAATTCTGCCTTGTCCGCAGGATAAAGAATCTCAAGGTTGTATGTGATGTCATATATGTACTGTGCAATAAATCTGAACTTTGAAAACCCTTGGCATGTATCAATCTGTTACAGATGTTACACAGATGCAATTTATTACTTTGGTTGTCAGGGCAGTGCTGGAGAGGCCTGGATATATCCCTGCTGTTGCAACTTTTCCTATGGCATAGAATCTTGTTATACAGAAAGGAGCCATTCAGCCCTTTTTACTTGTAGTGATTCTAACGAGAGCATCAATTGAGGTCCCCCGCCTGTTTTAGAAGTTATTATTAGAACATTATGTCACATTGAATTCTTACGTGGAGCTTTCCTGCTATTATTAACCGTTTTTTAATCTACCTGCACTTGCTATGATTTGCTTTTAAGCAGACAATTGGATTACCTTGGAAGTCATTGAGCAGTTTTGACTGACCAGAAGCTGCTTTGCCTCTTTGCCAATTTTAATCACATCACACTTTCTGAAGAAGCTGCAATCCATTCATTGCAAGCTGGGTCCAAATAGGGTGGCTGTGTCTCTCTTCCTACGTAGGCACAGTGGGTGAATTGGTCCAGAGTGGCAAACCTCTGCTGCACACATAACTACTTTCATAGGTCCCACAACACTCTGGAATATCAGTAGCCCCTCAAAATCTTCCCCATGATTTCAATTGCTCAATTATTGGCGCTCATTTTCCAGTTGGATGGGTCCCAAGCTTTGGAACCCTCTCCCTAGGGGTGACATGCTGAGCACGGTGGTTAGCTGTTAGCTGTTACAGTGGCAGCGATCATAACCTGGATTTGAATCCAGTGCTGTCTGTACGTTCTCCCCATGTCTGTGTGGGTTTTCCCAAGGAGCTCTGGTTTCCTCCCACTGTTCAAAACGTACGGGTTTGTAGGTCAATTGGATGTAATTGGGTTGAACGGGCTCATGAACCGGAAGAGTCTGTTACTGTACTGTATATCTAAATTTTCATTTTGGAAGAATAATAAATGTAATAATTCTCCAACATTTATCTTTTCTGTGCCTTTGTTGTGATTTTAATTAAATGGATTACCATGAATCATGCTTTCAGTATATTAAGATATAAATATTTCTTGAGGTACACACTATAAACATGTCCTGGGTTAAGTCTGCCTCTTGAACCTCCCCACACTACCCTAACCCTGAAACACCAAAAGGTCTGTCTACATCAGCCATTCTCAATGGGGACCCTAAGGCCCACCTGGGGGACCCTAAGGCCCACCTGGGGGACCCTAAGGCCCACCTGGGAGACCCTAAGGCCCACCTGGGGGACCCTAAGGCCCACCTGGGGGACCCTAAGGCCCACCTGGGGGACCCTAAGGCCCACCTGGGGGACCCTAAGGCCCACCTGGGGGACACAGCACATTTCAATAATTTTTTTTCACCTCACGTAACAAATATTTTTTTTATGCAGTAAGTTGGGGAAGTACAGAAGAAACCAACTGAACTTGCCTGCTTCACAAAGAAAGTAGTGGACACAGCCCAGGACATCACAAGCAAAACGTTCTTTGCCATTGGGAACGTGCTATCAAGTTCTAATAATAAATTCTAAAACGGGCGGTGGACCTCATTTGATGCTCTCGTTAGACTCACGACTGGTAAAATGGGTTGAATGGCCACTTTCTGTATTTCAAGATTCTATGCGATAGGAATTGTTGCAACAGCAGGAGGGCCTCTCCGGCACTGCCCTGGCAACCAAAGTAATAAGTTGCATCCGTGTAACATCTGTAACAGAGTGAAACATCCCAAGGGGGTTCAAAGTTCAGATTTATTGTAGAGAACATATATGGTATCACATACAACCCTGAGATTCTTTCTCTTGCAGGCCAGGCAGCATTACACTTATTGGTAGTGCAAAAAAAAGCACTCAAGAAGATACATATGCATATAAAACAAGAAATGTAAACAAACTGTCTGTGCAATGGAGAGAAACATTCAATAAAGCACAAAACTTTGAGCAGAGTCCTGGGGGGAGGGAGGAGTTGTTGTAGCTGAAAAAAGGCTGGCCTACATGATTGAAACATCACTTAACAGCAACTGCGAATATTTATTTATCTATCCTTTCATATTTATTTTTTTTCTGCCTTACGCCATGTCATTTTAATGTAATTCATACTATTGAAGTTGATGTATCTTACGTACCTGTGTGGCTGCAGCAAGTCAGAATCTGCTGCATCTGAACATTGTACTTATGTATATGACAATAAACTCTCATATTCACACTCAATGTGATAACTGAGACTCCAGATTGTTTTAAGTTTCCTGATTGCTTTCTCTCTGGAAAACAGTTTAACGGTGGAATAGGATTGTGTTATGGTGCAATAAGAGTGCTCCATAACAGCATTGGGGACCATTTAGATCAGCCATTCTCAGTGGAGGCCCTATGCACACCTCACCCCCACCCCCACCCAACCGGCAGTCACAGTACATTTAAGTAAAAGCATGTTGTTTGGGAGCCTGTCTGCATTTTGCTTATACCTTGATGGAGGGCTCAAGCCCGAAACATTGGTTTTGTATCTTTATCTGGGCTACACTGTTTGACCTGCTGGGTTTCTCCAGCGCAGTGTTGTTTTTTAATAAAAACTGTGGGTTTTTTTATAAAAGTCTTGTTTTCACTTCACCTCAAATAACATAAGTACTTTTATGTTCTTTATGTAGTTGGCAGGAGAAAAGTAGAGAAGAAACCAATTAAACTTGACTGCTTCACAGGGAAGGGGGTCCACAAAATTTGAGCAGAATCCAAAAGGGGCCACAGCTGGAGAAAGTTTGAGAATGGCTGATTTCGATAATACTCTGCAGAGATTTAAAGGATCTATTTGCATGCTGCTACCATATGAAAATAATAATGGCCATAAGAGCATGAGAACTACCAGCAGGTACTGTGCACAAATTGTCCGATGCATTTACACCTCAAAATGTATCTCTTTTGCTGTTAAGTATTTCATAACATTCTGAAAGGTGTGTGAAAGACAATATAGAGGCATGTCTGCCTTATTAACAGGTGTAATCACAAAAATTATGTGTTCAGCAGCCAACAAATGCTACAAAAATTGACCAGCTTTCTTTGCAGATCCCCAGGGATCCTTGTTTGAAAAAGTGCAAAGGATGGCCAGTGTGACCATGTCTTTTGCAGTTGACTGATCTGCCACCTTTGTCATTCTGATGGGACCACCAACAGATCTGTCACCGCTACTGAAACTTCACTTTATCCTTGCACTGACTGCATTTGTGAATATTTATTTCTCCAGCCTTTTTCTGTCTTGGCATATTGTAGCAACTGTGTCGCAGTGTGAAATAAAGAATGAGAAAATGATCAGACGTAGTCGAGTCGAAGTTCAGTAAAAGTCGTTTACTCAGTCACCTACAGCTTTTGAAAGCACCATGCTTTCCAAATGACGTCATCTCACAGTGATGTCGTGATGTCACTCGGAACTTCCCAAGCTGCTTCGATTAAGCCACTGGTGAGCCGCTACATGGCCCCCCTCCCCCCCCCCCCATCAGTACTGGTAATAGGAGGCTAAACCTCTGGTGCCATTACCGTCCACCGCTCTTGAGCGGTCATCCGCGCCTTCACTTCAGGGATCGTGGTAAGGGCCGATCAAAGTTGATAAGAGCAGGCTTTAGTCAGTCAATCATAAATTTCTTTGGATGCCCCCCAACATCCTACAAGTTGTAGGATTGTTTTGTAGCACTCTGAAGGGGCGCTCGTGCGGCCTCACACCTCTACGCACAAATACAAACTCACAGTCCTAGAGTTCCTTTGGAATGAAGAATGTCATTATTCCATGCCTTGATGTGGGAACTGGGACCAATTTTCCAAGCCACTCCTACTGTGTGCCTCAGACTTCAGTCAGTATCACCTCCTGTCCGCGTGCTGCAGGGACGTACTCCCCAGGTACAATGTGCGGGACTCCAAAAACCATCTCGGCTGATGAGGAGTTGAAATCCTCCTTGGGTGCCGTTCTTATTCTCAGGAGGATCCAGGGCAGCTCAACTGCCCAATCAGGTCCATGTAGGGGGCCTTCATGTGCCTATAGAACCACTCCACCAAGCCATTCGACTGTGGGTGGTAGACTGTCATGTGGTGATGCTGCATTCTAGCAGTCACGACAAAATCTCCCAGAGTGTGGACCTCTGTCAGAGGTGACGTGTGTGGGTAGACTGAATCGAGATACCCAGGCAGAAATAAAAGTTCTGGCACATGAATCGGTTAATGAGTCTGTCATAGGAACCGTCTCCGGCCAACTAGTGAATCGGTCGATGACTGTTAACAAGTACTGACACTCGTGACACTGGAAGCGGGCCAACAATGGTCAAATCTGCGCTGCGGTGGCTGGAAAGGCTGAAATGGTTTCTTCACGAGCCTTTGCACTTTTGCAAATTGGCAGTCACTGCACGTCTTTGACTAGTACGTGACTTATTTTTTGAGTTCATGCCATACAGACTTGTTGACTATCAGGCAGACTGTTGCTCAAATGGAGGGATGAGGCAGTCCATGAATGACATCAGAAATGCAACATCTTCATGCAGCTTACCTGTGGAAACGTCGTACAGGAAAATGGTACCTTGCGGCCCAAAGGCTATATCCTTGAGTTGCAGACTTGTGACAGTAGTTCAATAAGCCGGGAGTTTGTCGTCCTGGCACTAAGCTTTGGTGAGCGCATTGAAGTCTACACCCGGAGAGAGGGCATGTACTGCTTGAACGAAGGAGCGGGACTGGGCATCAGCCACCACATTTCTCTTACCGGAGATGTGCTTAATCCTGATTGAAAATTCAGATACGTAAGATAGGTGGCATTGCTAGCAGACTGACCAGGGATCTGATGCCTTCACGAAGATGAATGTTAGCAGTTTATGGTCAGTAAAACGGTGAAGTCCTTAACTTCCAAAAATTAGTGGAAGTGTCTGACCACTAGGTACAGCGCCAGCAGTTCCCTATCAAATGTGTTGTATTTCGTTTACAGAGGACAGAGGTGCCTACTGAAAAACGCTAATGAAAAATGTCCGTTGGTGTACTGTTCCAAGACCCCACCTACTGCCGTGTTGCATGCGTCTATTGTCAAGCCGGTTGGTGCATCCATTTGTGGTGGACCAGCAATGTTGCCTTCGCTAGGGCGTCTTTGGTCTGCTGGAATACTAGTGTCATCTCCTTTGTCCTTTGGCATCGCTGGACATGGGGTCGAAGTGGTGATAGAAATTGACCATCCCCACAAATTCCTGGAGTCCTCGAGAATTTGCGGATGGTTTCCACCTTACTAGGCAATGGAATGACACCCCAGCTGCTAATCTGATGTCCCAAGAACTCAACAGAGGACTGCCCAAATTTGCACTTGGCAGGGTTCAGTTAGCCTGAATTCCTGTAGGCAGTAGCAAAATAAATGCAGATGCTGCAGATGGTCTTTGTGGGAATGGCTGGCAGCGAGTATGTCGTCCAAATATATGAAAAGGAAGTCCATGCCTCGTCCCACTGCACCCATCAGTTGTTGGAATGTTTGTGTAGAATTTTTGAGCCCAAAAGGCATTCTCAAAAATTCGAAGAGGCTGAACAGTGTTGTGATGGCAGTCTTGGGCACACCTCTGGGTTTACAGGTATTTGGTGGTGTCCAAGCACCAAGTCAATTTTAGAAAATATCCTGGCCCCATGAAGATTAGCTGTAAAGTCCTGTATATGGGGCAGAGGGTAGTGGTCTGCAGTGGTAGCGTTGTTGAGATGCCTGTAATCCCTGCAAGGTCTCCATTCTCCTGTGGCTTTTTGCACCAGGCGTAGCAGGAAAGCCCACGGGCTATCAGACCTGTGTATGATTCCAAGTTCCTCCATTTGGTGGAACTCTTGTTTTGCAAGCCGCAACTTGTCAGGCAGCAGGTGTCAGCCTTGGGTGTGTAGAGGAGGTCCATGGGTGAGGATGTGGTATGCAATGCCATGTTTGGGTGTGGCAGTGGAGAACTGGGGAATGACAATGCCCGAAAACTCTACAAGAAGTTTGGAAAATTCATTGTTCAAGTACTCCATGGTGTCTAGGTGCGGAACGGGTACCAGATGATAATAAATGATATTGTCATATTGCAGATGACAATAAATTCTGATCAACATCATAATATTTCCTTAAAGGTCCACAAATATCCAGCACCATCTTCCAATGACTGAAGGTTGCAGCTAACCGCATGTGCAAACCACCCCGCCTCCTCCCCCCCCCCCCCCCCACCAAACTTGGTGAAGTTAAGATGAGAGACAATGAACTGTACTGTTGTGTCACTGACCCATTTCTCCCATGTGATCCATAATTACATATCAGTGAATAAGCTGTCTGAACAATTAGTGTCCTGCACAGAACGCACTTGTATAACTTTGGCAGGTCTTTGTAAACTGCAATGCTGTGTCAGTCTTATTAAATTAGCTGGAATTTAGAACTAATTGTCTGGGTCAAAAATTAGAGCTGATATACATTTTATTCTTTATATAAAGACTTAACTTACAACTAAGATTATGCATTATGCACCTATTTAATTGGTCATATGTCTTTCTAGCACAGAAGACATCAAACATATATGTATATAAGGTAACCTGAATTTTTGACAGGACACTTCCTTTAAATGCTCTCATTTTCAATGAAAGGAAACATTGCGAGAACATTGGTCTGCATTTGTTCTGTAGAATATATCAAAGGGCCCTCCCGCTGAGGCATTAACATTTTTGACTCTTCCCTATCATTAAACATCTCATGAATAGGACAAAGGGATCATTATTGCTTGGATTTGCTCAGGAAATGGCATTTTCACTGACTCCACAACCTTTTTTCTTACATACAGAGTGTGTTAGTCAAGGCAGTAAATCGCACTCTGCACTGCAAGTGCAGACATTTGCCAGATTCGTCACAGGAAGACACAGAACGACAAATCATTTGCTCCATTCATTGATATCTGTTCACCTGCCAAATCCAATTGCTCATAAACATAAAAAGTAAATACACTATGCTGGAGAAACTCAGCAGCTCAAACTGTATACTTTGAAGAGCAAAAATAAAGATACATAATCCAGCGTTTTCAGGCTTGAGCCCTTCACTAAAATGTAGGCAGGCGCCCGAATGACATGCTTTTACTTAAATGTATTGTGACTCCTCCCAGGAGGGTTGGGGCATTGTGCCCCATTGAGGATGTCTCATCTAAATGGTCCACAATCATTGTGCTGTTATGGTAACAATGAATTAATAATCCTGGGTGAATCGATGAAATATCTAGAGTTGTGGATGAACTAACAATGACTTGTACACTATATCTTGGATGATTTTTATGGTTTTTTTTTTGAGTAATATTGCAGCAATTCAAACAAGAGGAGAATATTCCAAGACACATTTGACTTACACCTTGCAGGTGGTGGGAAGGCCTATGGAATATCTCGAGAGAATAAGTACTGTACAAAGTCAATATACATTATTGGTGTACACTTCTAAAAATAGTGAGTGACAGCCGGAGGTGGTGCTCTCAGTATCAATGGGGAACAGCTGGTTTCATTCTTGGTTGGTAAATCCCCTGCGAAGTAGGTGCATCAGGTCTCCAGTGCTTCCTTCTTCTGCAAATTGCAATAATTCAGACCTGTTTCTCACCACAATCCTATTCCACTGTCAAACTGTTTTCCAGAAAGAAAGCAATCAGGAAACTTAAAATGATCTGGAGACTCAGTAATCACATTGAGTGTGAATATGAGAGTTTATTGTCATATACATAAGTACAATGCACAGACGTAGCAAAATTTTGACTTGCTGCAGCCACACAGGTACGTAAGGTATATCAACTTCAATGGTATTAATTACATTACCTTGACATTTTGCTCATTCTTTGAAGGGCTCAAGCCCGAAACATTGGTTATGTACAGCATCATTATCTTTGCTATATAAAGGACACTGTTTGACCTGCTGAGTTTCTCCAGAATTGTGTTTTTACTTTCACCACGGTGTCTGCAGACTTAAGTGTTTTGCTCGTAAACTTGCCTAAGAGCTTCAGGTGTAACCAAGAAAGAGAGACCATATAAAATGCAGTAAAGGGTGCCAACTATTGACTATTTGGGGTGGCACCGGTTAGCGTAGCGGTTAGTGTCATGCCTTTACAGCACCAGTGATCGGGATTGGGGTTCGAATCCTGCACGGACTATAAGTTTGTAGTTCTCCCTGTGTCTGCATGGGATTTCCCCGGAGGTTCCGGTTTCCTCCCACCTTTGGAAATGTACTGGGAGTGGAAGTAAATTGGATGTAAATTGGGTGGCACGCAGAGGTCCAGAGCTCATTTTTTTAGGTGCTGGAGCTCACCCTATGAGGTGCCGGAGCAGCACTCCGGTGAGCTCCAGCAGTACTGCATCCCTGGTGGCATGGACTCATGGGCAGAAATGGCCTGTTTCTGTGCTGTACGTCTAAATTTACATTTAAATCTCTGATTGGGCTTTAGATGGGAGCAGTGGGTATCCTTCATGACAGTGAGTTTGTGCTCCAAGCAATTTCAGGGGTGCATATTAAGTAAGATGGTGAGTAACAAACTTTTGCAATTACTGACATGAGCACACATCTGGTGAACAGGGTCTGTCAAGACTGTCTTTCACTGGAGTGCAAGGCCCTGCATTCACCAGACTGATCCCACGAAATTGGGCCATTTGGCAGGGAGACTAATGGTGAAAGTTCCAGTGCTGACCGGCAGCATCACGGTTTGCTATGGGGACACCAATACCCCTGAGTGGAAAGCCCTGCAAAAGGTAGTGGACACAACCCAAGACATCACAGGCTTAACCCTCCCTGCCATCAAGAACATTGACAGGGAACTGTTGCCGTCAGAGAGCAACATCATTCATCAAGGATCCACACCACCCAGCCTACGCTCTGTTCTCCCTGCTACCATCAAGAAAGATGTGGAGGTTCCGCAAGACTCTAACCACCAGGTTCAGGAGCAGCAGCGACCCCTCCACCATCAGACTCCTCAACAACAAACTCAATCAGGGATTCATCTTCGTTTTGGACTTTATTTTTTTTCCCCTCCCTGTATTGCACAGTTTGCTTATATTTCTCTATTTGTTTACATGGGGTCTTTGAGTACACATTTTTTTGCACTATCAATAAGTGGTAATTTTGCCTTGCCCGCAGGAAAGGAAATCTCAGGGTTCTAGGTGATGTACTCTGATTCCCCCCCAGTGATCGCTAGATTGTACACATCTGATTTTTCCTTCCTATGGTCGACAATCATCTCCTTGTTTCTGGAATATTGACCTTCTCATTTTTCAGCTTCTGATCAGAAGGTATGACAAAGAGGATTGAATAATTTCCAGCAAGCAGGGGAAAGCTGAGTCAACTCCTGCACAGACTCCAACAGCGTGCAAGGCAAGTTTCCCATGAAATAATGCACAAGTAGATGATCAACATAATGGAATTCCATCAAAAATTGACCTTCTTCAACCCCCCCACCCCCATTTCCTTTCCTCTTGTTTTTTTTCTCTCTCTCTCTCCATCTCTTCCCTTTCCTCTTTGTCTCCTTTCACAGAACTGAAATCAATTCTCACCTTTCCTCATCATAACCAATGAACACCTTTTTTTTCCTGTTGGTCTGGACTCCTCCTCCTCTCATTCTCTCTCCCCAGTCTTTAATTCAGATGCCTGTCTGTTTTTCCTCATACTTTGAAGAAGGGCTCAGGTGCAAAATATCAGTAATACCTGTATATCTTTACCTCCTTAGGGACACTGCGAATCCAGCTCAGTTCCTTAGGCATTTCTGTGCTTTTACGACAATCACAGCATCCGATAAACCTTGTAAAATTCAGCTATGACTCACTAAAATTTTAAATTGCATTGCAGAGCCTTGAATGTTTAACCAAGCATGGTCTCTGGTGCTGGTCAGATATGAACCCCATCTCATGAGGTCCCATCTACTTTCTAAACTGTGTACAAAACATCAGATGGGATGACTCAGTGAAGGCTAATGGGATTCTCTGTATATACTGGTGAATACATATCACTTAGTCAACACCGTCCACTTTATTGTTCTAGTGTTTGTGGGAGCTTGCTATGCAGTGGTACATAGCCAATATGTTTCCATACCTCACAGAAGTGGCTAACTTCAAAAAGCACTTCAATAGCTGGAACATCCTCTGGGACAAATTGACTGAAGCATTTCCCTTCATTACGCCGTATGAGGGCACTTCACATCCAATCAAATGCTACTTATGGTACAGTCACTTAATTGTCCATGAAGTGTTTGGGGGCATTGTTGTAAATGCAATGTCTTTTTAAATTTTCTTTCATTTATGACATTAAAGCAAATTTCTGAAAACCACAGTAACTTGAAGTATCCATTGTAAGCTTCAAGCTTTAAATGAGGATCTGATCAAAGGTCCTTCAGTGGGAATTCTTACACCCTTGGAATTCTTCTCCGAAAATGTGACGACAGAAAAGGCCATTCAGCCTATTGGTTCCAATGCCAGGTGCTAGGAGAGCAAATCTATTAGTTGCAATCCTTTTCTACATACTTCTTTGTACCCCTTCAACTCATTCTATCTCACACATTCCTATAACTCCTCCGTTGATTCCTTTAAGAATAATTTGGACAGGTACATGGATAGGAGAGGTATGGAGGGCTCTGAACGGGGTGCAGGTCAGTGGGGACGAGGCGGAATAGTTTGGCACAGACTGAAGATCCTGTGTCTGTGCTGTAATGTTTTATGTATGGTTCTATACATCCTGAAAGAGCTCCAGTAAATTTGTCAAACGTGACTTGCCCTTCTTGAATCCACGTTTGTGTTTGCCTGATAGAACAATTTCTAACCAGATGTCTCTATCTACTTCTTCATAAATGATAGCTGCAAGTATTTGGGAGCAAACTGCAGTCTGTGGGGAAAACTACCCTGATGATGGAGAGAATGTGCAAACAGAGAGCTGAGGTAGCAGCACTACCTATTGGACAGAGGTATCCTATCAGATCCTTCTTCCGAGATCCAATCCCAAACATTCCATAAGATCATAAGACATAGGAGCAGATAAAGGCTATTCAGCCCATTGAGTTTTCCCTGCCATGAGCTGATCCATTTTCTCACTCATCCCCACTTTTTGGCTTTCTACCTATAACCATTGATTCCCTGGCTATCAAAGAACCTATCAATCTCCGCTTTAAATAAATTCAATGACTTGGCCTCAACAACTGCTTGTGGCAAAAAATTCCACAGATACTCTGGCTAAAGAAATTCTTTTGCATCTCTGTTCTAAGTTTATCCCCTTCAATCCTGAAGTTGTGCCCTCTTCTCCAAGACACTCCCACCATGGGAAACAACCTTTCTATAACTAATTCAAAATTCAAAATGTTTCAATGAGATCCCCCCCCCTACACCATTCTCCTAAATTCCAATGAGTACAAGCCAAGAGCTGTCAACTGTTTCTCAATTGATAGCCCTCTCATTTCCAGAATCATCCTTGAGAACCTCTGAATCATCTCCAATGTTAGCACATCCTTTCTTAAATGAAGAGGCCAAAACAGCTTAAAATACTTCAAGTGAGGTCTCACTAGTGCCTTATAAAGCCTCAACATCACACCCTTGCTCTGTTCTGTCTGTAGAGTCCAATATCACTGGTAATATCCCCTTCTGCAAATTCAAAACAAAGCCTTTACCATTGTCAGAATTGTTTACAACTGCAGTCACTAGAGAGCAGAATAGAGGTGCCAATTTGCTGCTGTCTGGATACCTTGAAGAAGGGCTCAAGCCTGAATTGATGACTATATATCTTTACCTCCTGTGGACACTACAAGACCTGCTGAGTTCCCCCAGCATTTCAGTCTTTTTACTACAATCGCAGCATCTGCAGGCTTTCGTGTTCTGCTGCAGTACGAAGGTGCCTGTTTGGAGTGATGGAATTAATTTTCAACACCAACCCAATCATCGCCTTTTCTGCAATCTACTGTAATTATCGTGAGAGCTTTTCATTATGTTTGTACCTTGGGTGAAATGATTAGTTCACATTGTAATTAGTTTGATTAACTTTTTGTATTGAAAGCTACAATTCTCAGCACTACTTAAGCTGATCAGGAGTATCTGTTCTTAAATAGCTGTGACTGATGAAGTGAAAAAGAAGCAGAACCCGAATGACCACAACATTTCTCTTCTGACACCTTTCCGAAGTGTTTTATGTTGCTTGTTCCATTTGCTCAGAAGGTCCCAAAGCACTTTACGACCAATGGAGTCCAATTTTTCACAATGTTAGTTAAAGTAATAAACATTGGTCATGATAACAGGAATAATTCAAAGGTTGAAAGGCTTCTTTTATAGTCACGTAATAACACATTAAAAATGTAATATATATGATATACTTCAACTTTTGCCTGCAGCAAAGCAAACAAAGTGTCACTGCCAGCATTGGCAGGCACCCCTAATAGGAGAAAGAGAATCAAAACAAGAGTTCCTTCAGAGACATTAGGCCTTTCACACCACTGTGTAAAATGGGGATTCCTGGGTAATTTTTCCCAGGCCACTGTCTCCCTGTGGTCTGAGTTCGCAGTGTGCTGTGCCATCGTGTCATCATTTCAGCATTTAAGCTAGTCAACCTCAATTTGCCTTCAATAAATCTGTTCATTCTACTATTTTGTATATGCTCTATGTGTGTGTGTGTGTGTGTGTGTGTGTGTGTGTGTGTGTGTGTGTGTGTGTGTGTGTGTGTGTGTGTGTGTTTATATATATTGTAAAAAAAACAGGACTGTACACAGCGCATTCATGTAAACAAATAAAGATCTGTAAACTGATAACAAATGTTATCAAATTGACTGTGCAATACAATGCACAAGTTAGAGTCCTTAAAAAAGTTTCTGATTGAATTTGTCATTGAGGGGTCTGATGGTGGAGGGGTAGCAGCTGTTCCTCAACCTGGTGGGGCAAGTCTTGTGACACCTAGACCTCTTTTCTGATGGCAGCCACAAAAATAGAGCATGTGCTGGGTGGTGTGGATCCTTGATGATTGTTGCTGCTCTCCAACGGCAGTGTTCCCTGTAGATGTTCTCGATAGTGGGGAAGGTTTTGTCTGTGATGTCTTGGGCTGTGTCCACTACCTTTTGAAGGGCTTTACATTCAGGGTTATATGGCGAGCTCTCCACTGGCCACCGAGACAGAGATGCACCAAAGAAGAGGTACAAGGACTGCTTAAAGAAATCTCTTGGTGCCTGCCACATTGACCACCGCCAGTGGGTTGATATCGCCTCCAACCGTGCATCTTGGCACCTCACAGTTCGGCGGGCAGCAACCTCCTTTGAAGAAGACCACAGAGCCCACCTCACTGACAAAAGACAAAGGAGGAGAAACCCAACACCCAACCCAAACCAACCAATTTTCCCTTGCAACTGCCGCAACCGTGCCTGCCTGTCCCGCATCGGACTTGTCAGTCACCAACGAGCCTGCAGCAGACGTGAACATACCCCTCCATAAATCTTCATCCGCGAAGCCAAGCCAAAGAAGACACTCAGGGGTATTGGTGTCCCCTCACCAAATTCCCCAATTAACCGAACCCCTGTATGTTTTGATGTGTGGGAGGAAACCCATGCAGACATGAGAATGTACAAACTACTTCCAGACGGTGCTGGATTCGAACCCAAGTCACCGGCGCTGTAATAGGATTGCACTAACTGTGATTGCAATAGTGATCGCAAGTTCCCAAATTTTAAGATATTTAAGGATGAGGTGCTAATGACTGGGACAAAGTGCGCTAGTGTAATAAGGATGCAGTGGTATCGAGATCAGTGGAGAAGTAGGTGGATACATGGCAAATAGAGCATAATCCAGACATCAGTGGGGGTGTTGCACTTTGGAAGGGCAAATGTAAGGAGAATGTATACAATAAATAACAGGATTCTGAACAGCACTGATGTACAGAGCGATATTGGATAATAAGGCTATAGCTCCCTGAGAGTAGTCACACAGGTAGATAGAGCAGTAAGAAGCAGCATGGTACACTTGCCTTCATCTCTCAGGGTGTTAAGCATGAAAGTCGAGAAGACATGTGGCAGCTGGTTAAAACTTTCATTAGGATTTGCATTATTGTGAGCAGTTCTGTTCATCTCATTATGTAAAGATGAGGAGACTTTGGAGAGGGCGCTGAAAAGGTTCACCAAGATGTTTCCTGGACTAGAGTATTAGCTACAGGGAGAGGTTGGGGAAACTTGGATTGCTTTCTCTGCATGATCAAAGGCCAAGGAGAGTTTATAAAATGATGAGAGACATAGATAGGGTAGATAGAGTTACAACCCTACAAGTCCTTGGTCAGACCACGATGGAGCATTGTGGTCCATCTGGTCACCTGGCTATAGAAAATACCCACTGAAAGGCTGAAAAAAACGATTCACAAGAATTTTCTCGGGACTGGGAGGTTGGAATTCTCATGAGAAACTGGATTGCCTGGGGCTTTTCTCCCTCGAGCACAGGAGGCTGAGGCAGATCTTACAGAGGTCAATAAAATCATGAGGGGCATTGATAAGGTAAATAGTCATATTCTTTTCCCCAGAGAAGCGCAAAGACACACATTTAAGGTGAGAGAAGAAAGATTCAAAAGAGATCTGAGGAGCACCTTTTTCACACAGAGGGCAGTGAGTGTTGAGATTGAGTTGCCAGTGGCAGTGCTGGAGCCAGGTGACTTTGAAAAGATATATGAGACAGGCAACTTTTGGAGGTGCATGGGCCAAATGCAGGCAAATAGGACTAGCTGGGGGAAGAAAACTTGGTCACCAGAGATAAGGTGGGTTGAAGGCCTGTTTTGCCTCTGGGAGTGTTTCTCTCAGTGCGGAAGGGTATGGATTTAAATGGGAGGGAGAATGTTTAAAGGAGATATGCAAGTTTTCTTAACACAGAGAGAGGTAAGGCCTGGAATGTGTTGCCAGGGAGGGGTGTAAACAGTGTAATTTAAGAAGTATTCAGACAGACACATGATGTTGGAAGAACATGGATCGAATTGTCCTCTTGGCACCTTCCCCTGAAATTGCAGCAAGTGCCACACTTGCACCCACACCTCCTGCCTCACCAGGGCCGCAATCATTCCTTCCAAGTGGAGCAACTCTTCACTTGTGAATATGGGGGAGTCATCTCCTGCATCCAGAGCTCCTGTTCTGGTCCTCTCTACATTGGAAAGACTTGACGCAGACTTTGCTTAGCACCTTCGCTCTGTCTGCATCAATGACAGGGATCTCCCAGTGGCCAACCCATTCAATTCTGCACCCCACTCCCGCGCCAACATGTCTGTCCATGGCCTCATACACTGCCAAACCAGGGCCACCCATAAATTGAAGGATCAGCACCTAATATTCTGTCTGGGCACTCTCCAACCAGATGGCATTAACGTCAACTTCTCCAGTTTCTGTTAGACCCCTCCCTGATCTACCTCTCTTCCCCATCCCTCTGTTTCCTTTCTTCCAGCTCTCCACGCTGTTCCCTCTCCATTCGCAGAGCTATCCTCCCTCTCCCTGTTTGCTGGTTTGCCCTCCCTCCTTATCCACCTGCCTGTAAGCCTGTACTTCTCCTCCTGTGCTTCTCCTCCTGCCACCCCCCGCCCCCACCCAACTTCATCATCTTATTCAGGCACCTGCCTAGTTTTTGCTCATACCTTGATGAAGAGCTCAGGCTCAAAACGTTGTTTATGTATTGTGGTGATATGATTGCATGCACTGGCTGGCCCACCCTCCTGCCTTAGCTCCTTCCTTAGTCCTGCCCATGTGAGCCCAGGCCATAAAGGTCGAGTCCCCTCTCCTTCCCGCTCATTTTCCTAGCCTGGACCTGGGCCAGCAGTCTCTAACTCAATAAAGCCTATCGTTCCCCTCAGACTTCTGTCTGCGTCATTATTGGGGCTACCGATAGCGCCCAACATGTATCTTTATAGATATTTTCTATATAAAGTACGCTGTTTGACCTGTTGAGCTTTTCCAGCGTTGATCATGCGTCTGCAGACTTTCCTGTTGTACCTGATCGGAAAGCCAGGACTTCTGACAGTGTGGCATTCCCTCACTACTTCATGCAGCTACAACCTGAATATTTGTACTCAAGGTTTCTGCCTCAGAAGAAGGAAGATGCATACACTGTCATAGAGCAGCTTGGAAGAATATACTATACTGCCAGATTTGGCACTGTATACTGAGGAAGAATTATTATAGTCTCTAAATGAAGTAACATTATAAATCTGGTTTCCAGATGATGAATATCAGTTATAAAATCATATATAGAAAAGAAATATTTATAATTTTGGGATAAATATTAATCAAATGAAATCATCATAAATCCACAACCAATTTTTTTTGCTGTATATCAGATGAACAAATATGACCAGAGAACACTGGATATCAGACTGATAATAAAAGGGAGTTTCAACCTGAGCTCACTATGCTTTGTTTGGTTCTGTGGTGGTCACCGTGGCCAATGTACATCTGATATCCTCAACGGGTGTCCGCCTAATGGACAAATTAATCTCCTCCAGCGAGGCGGGGTGATGGGGTCTAATGGGCTGTGATGTGTGGAGTGTAGGCACTGACTGCAATTTTGCATGCTGGGAGGGATTTTTGTGCATCAAAAAGAATGTTGTAATAAGGCTAGTGCCTCTGCAGGACAGCGCAGAGCTCTGTTGCATAATTTGTTTAGACACAAACACTGTTATGGTCAATGTCCAAAAGGCAGCAAAAAATATTATACCTTGAAGAAGGGCTCAGGCCTGAAATGTCAGTAATATACCTTTATCTCCAATGGATGCTGTGAGACCAGCTGAGTTCCTCTAGCATTTCTGTGTTTTTACTACAATCAGAGTGTCTGCAGACTTTTCAAAATTTCAAGATACTTTTATTGTCATATAATAATACAGAGAATGTAATTGTGGTGCGCTGTGGGGCACTAAGCAGACACAAAGCAAAGAAAAAACTGACCTACAGGCTTTAAACCACTTAAACTCTGTTGTACACCAGTAGTAGTCTTAATGGCTCCACGTTTGACAGGCTGGCTCAAGTCTATATACAGGTTGGTGATTGACAGCCGGTCAGGTGGAGTCAGCCTCCCAGGTGGTCTTCCTGAAGGTACAGAAGTTGCCCCTGCAGTAGGCTGGTGGGCACGTGGCTCAGTGCTGTGGTTGTATCACCACATTCACCCTCTTCTTTAAATGAGTCCGGGGTGGGGGGTGTCTCATTGCTAGTTAATATTTACAAGTTCAGGCAGTCCAGCAGCCGTCTGTGCCTCTGCGACCAATGCAGGACCGGTTCCTGGTCAATGGTCAATGAAGGTGGGATTGCCTGAGGACCGAGCGGGTACAGTGTGGCCAGGGCGACCCTGTGGGCAGGGTGGCGTCTGGCAGTGGACTGCGAGGAGTGGGGTCCTCTGGAGAGGCAGGGGAAGGAGGGTGGCTCCCAGTAAATCCTGGATGGGCCAAGGGTACCTATGGTGGGGGGGCAGGGCCCCTGCTAGTGCCAGATCCCTGGTCGAGACAGTGTCTTCATGTCCATTGGGGTACCTGATATAGGCGTAGTTCAGGTTCAAATGGAGAAGGAGCACCTGCTCGACCAGGGGATCGGACTTGTGGATCCACACGTGCTTGTGGAGGAGCACCGGTCTGGAAGGCATTAGTCATGTTGGGAGGGAGATGCCAGTTGCCGATTTCCTAGGAAAGAAGAAAAGGAACTGGCGAGGGGTCTGATTGGTAGCCGTGCACGTGTGACCATTTGGCATGGACTGCCTCGGGGAGGGCATCTTGCCAGTAGTTGATGGACCAGTCTTTGGGCCTCAGGACCAGGAGGACTGCCTTCCAGAACACCCTGTTTTCGTGCTCCACCTGCCTGTTGCTCCTGGCTGCAATGCCTTGTGCTATCAGGTACTGACGCAGCTCCTTACTCATGAAGCCGGACCTCCGGTCACTGTGAATGAAGGCCAGGTATCTGAACATGGTGAAGATCTGCATCAGTGCCCTGATAACAGTGGCAGTGGAGGTGTTAGGGCAAGGGATGGCGAAGGGAAAACGGGAGGAAGTAGACGTTCTTGTTCGTGGAAAGCAGGCGCCCTTGAAGTCATCGCAGAATTGTGTGGACCAATTTTTAGAGTAAAATTTTGAGGGTTAACTATTACTTTTGGCCACACAAGTACCTGCGTTGTTCGAGGCATCGGGAGGATGGATGGGCGGACAGGCGGCAGGTATGTCTGTGTTCGGATTGGTGGGCGGGTGGCAGGGACCAGGTTATAAGTACGTGGTCGAGGCGTCAGGAGCTTGGATAGGTAGGCAGGCAGCAGGGACCTAGTGGTAAGTCTATGTTCATGGCATGAATACCCTGCCCAACCTCCCCACCACAGGTACCCTTGGCCCATCCAAGATTGGTGGGCGTGTGGCAGGGACCAGCTTATAAGTCCGTGGTTGAGGCATCAGGAGCTTGGATAGGTAAGCGGGCAGCAGGGACCTAGTGGTAAGTCTGTGTTGAGGCATGAGTTCCCTACCCAACCTCCCCACCACAGGTACCCTTGGCCCATCCAGTATTCACTGGGAGCCAACCTCCTTCCCCTGCCTCTCCAGAGGGCCCTACTCCTCGCACATAGGTAGGCGGGCAGCAAGAACCTAGTGGTAAGTCTGTGTTCAAGGCATGAGGAGCTCAGATGAGCAGGTGGGTGGCAGGGACCTGGTTTTAAGTCCACGATCGAGGCGTCAGGAGCTCAGATGAGTGGGCAGGTGGCAGGGACCTGGTTGTAACTCCACATTTGAGGCGTCGGGAGCTCAGATGGGTTGACAGTTGGCAGTGAGCTTTTAGTAAGTCCACGATCAAGGCGTCAGGAGCTCAGATGGGTGAGAGAGTGGCAGGGACCTGGTGGTAAGTACACGGTCAGGAGCTCAGGTGGGCAGATGGTCAGGGCCTAAGTGAGAGTCTGCTGTGGAAGCTTTGGGTGCTTGGATGGGAGGGTGGCTAGAGCCTCAGTGAAAGTCTGCAGTTGGAATGTTAATCGCTCGGATGGATGAATGGCTGAAGGTTAGATTAGAATCCACGGTCAGGGCATCGGGAGCTCGAATGGGCGGACAGCTGGGCTCTAGGCAAGAGTCTGCTGTCGGGGCATCAGGAGCTTGGTGGATGGGCAGTCAGGGCTGAAGCAAGAGTCCTCTGTCGAAGCACTAAGTGCTTTGGTGGATGGTAGCTGGGGGCAAAAATAGGGGAGGGGGATCAACTTTACACAGTATCGACTATTACATGTGTATATACGGTAATTGTGTTCTTGAACTTCTATGCTATATGGCTGTATTAATATTAGAGTTGACTTGCTGGATTGCTTGCAGAAGAACACTTCTCACTTCATCAGGTAAAATGTGACAAATAAACAAACAATAACAGGAAGTATAGTGAGAGATGTGAAGGATCAGAGAGATCTTGGAGTGTATTTTCCCAGATCCCTAAGGTTACCAGGACAATGTGGTTAAAGGATGCATGGCTGTTTCTTTATGAGTTGGATAACAGAGTATAACAGAAGGCAGGTTAACTAGCAGCTGTATAGAACAATAATTTAGGTCAGAGTTGGTCACATTGTTGGAAAGCAGCAAATGTGCAGGAGGAGTTACTAAGGAGATCTGTGAGCATATTGCAGGCTGAAAAATTATAGACACAAGAGTCCTTTTGCAGAGGCTTATCCCAAAATGTCGATAATTCCTTCTCTCCTCAAAGATGCTGCTCGACCTGTTGAGTTCAACTTGCAGTTCAAAATTAAAACACACCGGCTGGCAGAATTCAGCCAGTCTCACACAGCGTCCATAGGAGGTAAAGATATATTACCAAGTTTCAGGCCTGAACTCTTCTTTGTTTTTTGATGGAAAATTGTAGCTGTGATGACAGATTGGACGGCTGGAATTCTTTGCTTTGGCAATGGAGGCAGTGGAGAGACTGAGCTGAGATGTATAAAATTATAACAGGCCCAGAAGGATTAAATGAGAAAGATTTAGTTACCTCAGCTAATGGGACACAGATTTAAAGTAGCTGATAGAAGGATTAGATGAGAGATGAGAAGAAATTTCTTTCACATGGAGTGTGGGGAAAGATTGGAATCCACTGCCTGAAAGAGTGACAGAGGCGGAAGCCTCACAATGATGAAAGTGCTTTGAAGACCTACAAACTGCAGGGGTGCAGTACTTGGGGGTTAGGGTAGGTAGTTCTTTCTTGCCCAACAAGGATGCTTTGATTTCCTGTTTTTACATCATAAACTTTCTATGATCCTACAAGTATATTAGTGCCTCACCTTTCCCCCTTCTCAATGAGGGGAATGATCTCTTACCATTGGTTGCAGGTGGGTGTGTCTAGTTTGGTACAGTCAGAGATGGGCAGATGGAATGGCTAAGGTGGGGTGGGAATGGGGCAGAAAGAGTTGTTGGAGGGTGCGACACATGTAAACAAGGCAGGAATGGAGCAGGAAAAGCGGTAAGAATGGCAGTGATGGAAGGACCACCATTTGTGACAATTTTTCTTAATGTGGAGCCCAAGAATGGTAGGTTTTGTGTTCAGGATGCTGATACGTGGTATGTAATTATAAGTGATTCAATAGCCAACTCATCAAATTACTTGAACCATAGAGAAGTGAATCCACTAGCTATCTGGCAAGAGGGTATTTAATCGTGCTTGTGTTATCTCAGCATTAGATGGAGTATTGTGGAGTATGCCAACGGTTGACTCTTAGTCTTCCTTATGTCCGAAGATCCATGTGTATGTGAACCGTAAAATCTCTCTGCCCTCCTTGGGACATTAAAATGATTTGGTTCTTTCATGGGCACCAGTTCACAAGTAGTAGAGGCTTCCAACTTAGAGTGTTTAACTGAACCATGAACTATAAACTGATACATGATTAAAAATATAATAAAAAAACTGCAGATACTGGGGACCTGAAATACAATCAGAAACTGTTGGAGTTACTCAGCAGGACAGAGGATGTTTATGGAAGGAGAAATAGTCTCAAGTAACAATTAGGAGAAGGCAGGATTGTTCGAACTATTGGTTGAGTGCAGCAACAGGTAAAGCCTTTTCCTTTCAGAGTGTCCAAGGAGTGAGCTTACTGAATGCAGCAATGTGTGCTTTGCACAGGCATTTGCCAGTGAGGTGTTTGGTATGTTACCAGAGACTCTTGCAAATTTCTACAGGTGTACCATGGAGAGCACCATGTACAATGCATCACTCTCTAGTATGAAAGTGCCAATGCACAGGTAGGATAAGGTGACATGGAGCTGTAAACTCATCCAGTGCCATCACGGGCATTAGTCTTAACTCCATTAAGAGGCGGTGGCTCAAGAAAGCAGCCTCTATCATCAAGGACACTCAGCACCCAGGCCATGTCCTCTTCACACTGTTACCATCGAGGAGGTGGTACAGGAACCTGAAGACAAATGCCCAATGTTACAAAAACAGCTTCTTCCCCTCTGCCATCAGATTTCTGAATGGAAAATGAACCACAGACTCGACCTCACTTTTTTCTCTTCTTTTGCACTAATTATTAGATATATTAGATATAAGATTATTACATTATTATACATTATTATTATACATTAGATATAAGAAGCATGGAGTTAAGGAGATGTTTGAAAGATACATTGAATGTAAGAGGAATCTTAAGAGAGGAATTAGGAAAGCTAAAAGAAGGTACGAGAAAACTATGGCAAGCAGGGTGAAAACAAATCCAAAAGAGTTCTACAAATATGTTAATGGTAAGAGGAAAGCTAGAGACAAAATTGGTCCCTTAGAAAATCAGAGTGGAAAACTGTGTGTGGAACCTAGAGAAATGGGGGAGATATTGAACAGTTTCTTTTCTTCGGTATTCACTAAGGAGAAGGATATTGGGAGATGTGGGATAAAAAAAGCAAATTGGGTAAATATGGGGAATATAGAGATTACAAAAGGTGTAGTTTTAAGGCTTTTGAAGAATATAAAGGTGGATAAGTCTCCAGGACCAGACGGGATCTTCCCCAGGACATTGAGAGAAGTGAAGGAGGAAATAGCAGAGGCTCTGGCGGTAATTTTTCGAATGTCATTAGATATGGGGATAGTGCCGGAGGATTGGCGCATTGCGCATGTGGTTCCGTTATTTAAAAAGGGTTCAAGGAGGAAGCCTGGCAACTATCGGCCTGTAAGTTTGACGTCTGTGGTAGGTAAATTAATGGAGAAAATTCTTAGAGATAGTACTTATAAACATCTGGATAGACAGGGTCTGATCAGGAGTACTCAACATGGATTTGTGGGAGGAAGGTCATGTTTGACCAATCTGATTGAATTTTTTGAAGAGGTGACTAGGAATGTGGATGAGGGTAGCGCAGTGGATGTTGTCTATATGGACTTCAGTAAGGCCTTCGATAAGGTACCACATGGAAGGTTAGTTAGGAAGGTGCAGTCTTTAGGTATAAATTTTGAGATAGTCAAATGGATTGAACATTGGCTGAAAGGGAGAGGCCAGAGAGTGGTAGTGGATAATTGTCTGTCAGGTTGGAGGCCGGTGACCAGTGGTGTGCCTCAAGGATCTGTATTGGGCCCATTGTTGTTCGTTATATACATTAATGATCTAGATGATGGGGTGGTGAATTGGATTAGTAAATATGCAGACGATACTAAGATAGGTGGAATAGTGGATAATGAAGAAGGTTTTCTAGGATTGCAGAGGGATTTGGGCTGCTTAGAAAAGTGGGCTGAAAAATGGCAGATGGAATTTAATGCTGATAAGTGTGAGGTGCTTCATTTTGGTAAGAAGAATCAGAATAGGACATATGTGGTAAATGGGAGAGCATTGAGGAATACAGAAGAGCAGAAAGATTTAGGAGTGACGGTACATCGTTCCCTGAAGGTAGAAACTCACGTGAATAGGGTGGTGAAGAAGGCTTTTAGTATGCTGGCCTTTATCAATCATTGCATGGAATATAGGAGTTGGGAGGTGATGTTGAGATTGTATAAGACGTTGGTGCGGCCTAATTTGGAGTTCTGTGTGCAGTTCTGGTCGCCTAATTATAGGAAGGATATAAACAGAGTGGAGAGAGTGCAGAGAAGGTTTACCAGAATGTTGCCTGGGTTTAAGCATCTGGAGTATGGGGAGAGATTGGACAGATTGGGTCTTTATTCTTTGGAGCGTAGAAGGTTGAGAGGGGATTTGATAGAAGTATTTAAGATTATGAAAGGGATAGACAGAGTGGATGTGGATAGACTATTTCCGTTAAGAGGAGGAAAGATTAAAACAAGAGGACATGAGTTAAGAATTAAGGGGCAGAGGTTTAGAGGTAACATGAGGGGGAACTTCTTTACTCAGAGAGTGGTAGCTGTGTGGAATGATCTTCCGGGAGAAATAGTGGCGGCGGAGTCAATTGTATTATTTAAGAAAAGGTTGGACAGGTATATGGATGAGAGGAAGATGGAGGGTTAAGGGCATTGTGCAGGGAGGTGGGATTAGAAAGGGGTGTTTGGTTCGGTGCGGACTAGAAGGGCCTAATGGCCTGTTTCCGTGCTGTAATTGTTATTATTATTATTATTATATTATTATTACTTCTAAATTGTGAATTTACAGAAATGTAATTTAGAACAACTTTTGCATTGTAATGCAAATTTTGTGACACATGTTCATGACAATAAACCTGATTCTGATTGTTAATTCTACCCCAGGTTTCTGCTGCTTTGGAAGCGTCTACCACGTCAATATGTTTTCTAAAACATGAATATTTTAAAAGAAGGTGACAGTAACCAGTTTCTGTGGAAGTGATAACTTTTTCAAATATTAGATCAAAAAAGCAAAATATGGTGTATAATTCATGTGGCGGGCAGTCAGAAGTGAGTATTATCAGGTTGTCTGTAGTCTCATCGCAGGAACAAACAGACACATGAAACAACATTAACATCTTGAAGTTTAGAAACTGTGAATGTCTGCACAAGATGACCAAAGATTAAAAACAGATGTTTGTCACTGACAACACAACTTGAAACAGCAAACAATATGTCAAAGGAGTAAAATTCTTCAGAAAGAAATATTCACACATGCAGTGTTTGAAATGAAACATATGAGAAAATGAACATATGATCACTCGAATATAAATTGAGGGTAAAATTCAGCCATATATTTGTTCACTAGATGTCTTGAAAAACATTCATTATTTCAGTACAATCATACTGATTAATTGATGACAAACAACATAATTTCAGTTTCTCAGTGAGCTTGCATCAATCATGAAGTGATTGAAAATGTACCAAGGAATGTGTGTGTGTGTGTGTGTGTGTGTGTGTGTGTGTGTGTGTGTGTGTGTGTGTGTGTGTGTGTGTGTGTGTGTGTGTGTGTGTGTGTGTGTGTGTGTGTGTGTGTGTGTGTGTGTGAGAGAGAGGGAGGAGAGGGAGAGAGAGAGGGAAAGAAAAAGAGAGGGATAGAGAATGAGAGAGAAAGAGAGGGAAAGAGAGAAGTAGAGAAAGAGGGGACATGAGAGAGAGAGAGAGAGAGAGAGAGAGAAAGAGAGAGAGGTTTTATTGTATAACTGAAAACAAGATGATGTGCACTCCATGCAATTACATGATACTGTCTAGATTACGTCAGTATGCCCGCTCATTAGGACCATCTCAGTCATGCTGTTGTTTTATAAGGATGGTGACAATAAGTAGCAATGTACCCATGGTCGAGACTCTTTTAGCACAATTATTTTTGCAATGATGAAAGCATTGCCTGCATTTCCCCATAACTCTTCGAGTGCCATTCAAAATTCCAATCTATAAATAACACCCTTCAAAGCTCTATACTCTAAATATTTTGATTGAAATAGAAATAAATAGTTTAGTTATTTTAATTCTAAACTATTTTCTTTAGTTAAAGAATAAGATGGTTATAAATGTACATTTGCTCTATGACGCTACTGCAAAACACCGAATTTCATGACTTGTTCAAGACAATAAATCCTGATTCTGATTCTGATGTAATGCAAATCAGGCAATTCTTACAAAACAGCACATGTTAACTGACATGTCCTATTAAGTAATTTCATATTGATCATTTTCAACCAAGAGGTACTATGACCCTATTTATTCTTATAAACTTTTTTCTCAAATATAGTTGCTCATCTCTGTCCCGCAGAAACCTAAAGCTCGAGGGACAGAGAGCTATGATGGAGTAAATGATGGCTTACAAAGTGTGAAATGCACAATTTAGGCTACAGAACATTGTGAAGAGAAGGTGCCCAGGGTATGGCCAATATTTCTCATTCTGCTTTCAGAATGTTTAAGACACAGAAGGTTGCTATGTGTACCATCAAGTCTCTGCCTGCTCTTAACCGAACAATCCTGTTAGTTCCATTCTCCTGCTCATACTGCATTGCAAAGTAGTAGATTATTAGGCATCAAGGGAATGTTTAAATAATTGGGTATGAAGTGGTCTTCCTGTCAAAATTTTGAAAGATTAATCCAGAGGCAAGGAATTCAAATCTCACCAAGGCAAATGGGGAATTTAAATACAGGTAATTAAATAAATCTGGATTTTAAAAAAGCTGGTCTCATCAACAGTGAACACAGAGCTATTGGCTTGTTATAAAAATCCATCTGGTTTACTCATGGCCTTCAGAGAAGGAAACCTGGCATCCTTACTTGGACTGGCTTATTAGCAATTGCAAAGTTACCCATCTCTTAGCTGCTCCCTCCGATTCAGAGTCATGAAGCTATACAGCACAGAAACAGGCCCTTCTGCCCAACTTACTCGTGCCAACTGAGTTGCCTAGATGAACTCATCCCATTTGCCTGTGTTAGGCCTGTATTCCTCTGAACATTACCCATCCATGAACCAGCCCCAATGTCTTCTTTACTGTACATTGCAGTCATGCCCTTCTCTACAGCTTTCTCTAGCAGCCCACTCCATACACCTCACATCCCTTTCTGCCCCTCTTAAATCCCACCGCCCGCCCCTCCCTTTGCACTTGTTTCAGACTTCCCTACATGGGGGAAAGGCTTTGATTCAGTATTTGAAGCAGCAATCATCAAGGACCCACACCACCCAGCACACGCTCTCTTCTCACTGCTACCATCAGGAAAGAGGTATAAGTGCCACAGGACTTGCACCACCAGGTTCAAGAACAGCTGCTACCCCTCCACCATTGGACTCCACAATGACAAACTCAATCAGGTACTCAATTAATTTGGTTTGTTTACATTCATCCCTCTGTTTACAGCTCCTTTACATGTATACACAGTATACAGTTTTTCTTTGCACTGTAACTGGTAATTCTGCCTCACGGGCAGAAAAAGAATCTCAGGGTGGAATGCGAAGTCATGTATGTACTCTGACAATAAATCTAAAATCTGAATATTCATCTTATCTTTGCCCCTTATAATTTCATCCACAAAAATAAGGTTAAACAGAGATAAACAATAAATAACTGCAGTTACTGGAATCTTGAGCAAGCAATGAGCTCCTGGAGGAACTCAGCATATCAGTCAGAATCCATGGGACCCCTATTGAGACAAAAATGGAAAGGTATCTTCCCTTCCCACTATAGTGGGAAGATAGCTTTCCTTCCAAATTTAGCCTCAATAAGATGCCATGGATAGCGTTAAAAATATATAGCCAACATTTCAGGCTTCATCAAGGAATGGACAAAATGTGGGCAGGCATCTGAACAAAATGGCAGATGGGAGGGGCGGGGGGAGCACAGTCCCACAGGCAAAAGCTTATTGGTGGATAATGGGAGGGGAGGGCACACCAGCAAACAGGGGGAGGGCATAGCTCTGTGAATGGAGAGGGGAGTGGAGAGCTGGAGGAAAGAAGATAATGGGATGGGGAAAAGAGAGAGAGAGATAACAGGGAATAGGCAAGCAGAAATCGGAGAAGTCAATGTTAACATCTGGTTGGAGAGTGCCCAGTCAGAAAATGAGGTGTTACTCTTCCAATTTACTGGTGGCCTTAGTTTGGCAGTGCATGGGACCATGGACAAACATGTCAGTGTGGGAGTGGGGGACAGAATTGAAATGGTTGGCCACTGGGAAATCCCTGTCATTGATGTGGACAGAGCAAGGGTGCTCAGTGAAGCCATCTCCCAGTCTGCATCCTATCTCTCCAATGTAGACAAGGCCACAAGTGTAACAGATCACTGACAAACTCAATCAATCATTCTTAGATGAGAAAGTATGGATCATATTCTAGTTTTGGAAGAGTGTGGTTTTAAATAATAATTTGAACACAAGAAGTAGGTTGTGAAATAAAAACAGAAAACACTCAGCAGCATCTGTGGAGAGAAAAATGATTAACGTTTCAGCTTCACAATTTTTTGCCAAGGATCGAACCTGACTTTGACTGATGGTTTAAAATGAAGGATGTGGGGATTGGTTGGTTGCTTGTTAATTTTATTAACCTCCACTGCAGTGTCATTCATAGGTTTCCCGGACATCTATTTCCTTTTCCTACCCACCTCCATTAACTGAAGCTGAAGACAATCTGCTAGAAACAACTCAGCAAGTCGAACAGCATCAGTGGGAGGACAAACACTGGTTGACATTTCCGAAGGTTTTGGTCGAAACGTCAACCACTCTTTTTCTCCCATTGATGCTGCTCAACCTGCTAAGTTCCTCCGGCAGGTTTTGTTTAGGCTCAGATCCTGGTCTCTGCAGTCTCCTGTACCTCCATTAACTGCACTGGTTTGAATTGTTCGTTTTAAGACACATCACATGCAATGGCAAAACTCCATGGTTTGAGCACACACATTGCTTCAGGGTTTACGCAGAGAGAGGTAATATTTGAAGCGAATTCACTCTCAAACATGTTAAACTATCAAAGTCATAATCGACCACACAAAAAGAAAATCACCAATCTACCTCTGGATCACATGAAATCTCTGGTCAAACCTTTGGCTTGAAATTAAATTAATTAAATTGAAATGAAATTAAACAGCACTGCAAAACAAATACTGCATTGTACTGGGTCCTCCATGCACTTTCACAAGACTTGTTTATGTAAAAACACAAACTTGCACTTGTTCTAAACTTCGCAGTTGTTAGTGTGAATCTAAACTGAGCAGGCTCTGTTTCTCCAGTGCCAGGCTACATAACATTTCTCATTATCTCATACTGCTCAAGATCCATCCTGCAGTCAAGGAGGCTGGTACATATTCTCATTCAAACACCCAAACAGGAAAATAATGGCAAGCAAGCACACAGAAAGCAGAGGGAAATCATCTGGGTTAAACATAAATATTAAATAATTTCATGATTCAAAGAGAATGCTGGCATCAGAGAACAGCAGCAATCATGAAGGATCCACACCACCCGGCACATGCTCTGTTCTCACTTCTACCATCAGGAAAGAGGTATGGTGCCACAGGACTCACACCACCAGGTTGAGGAACAGCTGCTACCCATCCACCATCAGCCTCCTCAACAACAGATTCATTCAGACTCATTTTAAGGAATTGCACTTCTACACTTCAGACTTTTTTTTCACTCTGTATTGCGTAGTCGGTTTGTTTACATTTCTTTATTTGTTTACATGTGTACGCACCTTCTCAGTTTTTTTTTGCACTACAAATAAGTGGCAATTCTGCTCGCCTACAGGAAAATGAATCTCAGGGTTGTACGTGATGTCATGTACGTTCTCTGACAATAAATCTAAACATTTTAGAATGCAATTTTGCAGCTTCCTTCCACGACATATTTGATTACACTGGTGTTTAGCTCATGTACAATCAAGCGACTGTTTGATCTGTTGTGAAATGGCTGATCTCAGCAAAAGAGGTGATCAATATCCTGTATTAGTAATTTTTTTTAAAAATCAGCCAAGTGTTCTGATCCTAATCAACTCCCACTGTATCCCTGGTTGAACTGCACTTGTATAATGCTGAGGGGAAAACACCAGTGCCCCTCCCCACCCCCACTGCCTCCCCCACCATGAAGAGAGAAACTTGTGAAACTGACCTTATGCATACATTCAGGAAGGCAAATCTTTGATGTGCTCAAGTTGATAATGGCTGCAGGAAAAGTGTAAGAGATAATGGAGAAGGGGGAAATACAAAATATGGTCATTGAGTTGAAGCCAAAGGCACATCTCAAATGTTAATAGGTCAATGTGTGGTGTCTTTAATGGGGGGGAAAACTTTGCAATAGACTAATAGTCTTCACATAAAAAGAGGAAGAAAGAAAAACAAATGTGTAATAAGGAATAATCATAAGAAATAAATAATCATAAGAAATAAATACTCGAGATGGCAGAGGTCGACAGCATCGAGTCCACGCTGCTGAAGATCCAGCTGCGCTGGATGGGTCACGTCTCCAGAATGGAGGACCATCGCCTTCCCAAGATCGTGTTATATGGCGAGCTCTCCACTGGCCACCGTGACAGAGGTGCACCAAAGAAAAGGTACAAGGACTGCCTAAAGAAATCTCTTGGTGCCTGCCACATTGACCACCGCCAGTGGGCTGATAACGCCTCAAACCGTGCATCTTGGCGCCTCACAGTTTGGCGGGCAGCAACCTCCTTTGAAGAAGACCGCAGAGCCCACCTCACTGACAAAAGGCAAAGGAGGAAAAACCCAACACCCAACCCCAACCAACCAATTTTCCCCTGCAACCGTGTCTGCCTGTCCCGCATCGGACTTGTCAGCCACAAACGAGCCTGCAGCTGACGTGGACTTTTACCCCCTCCATAAATCTTCGTCCGCGAAGCCAAGCCAAAGAAAAGAAGATAAGAAATAGGAATGGGAGTCGGCCATTTGGCCCATTGAGAGCCTGCTCCACCATTCAATAAGATCATGGCTGATTTGAACATGGACTCTGCTCCATTTACCCATAACCCTTAATTTCCTATTAATGCAAAAATCTGTCTATAGGCATCTTCAATATATTTTATAAGGCAACCACTACTGCTTCCTTAGACAGATATATCTACAGATAATCAAAGTCTTAATAAAGCACTTGTGTTTTCAAGAGGTTTGAAGAGGGAATTGAAGGAAATTTTGAGACAGCCAGCAATAGGAGTGAGCAGTAAAACACAAAAGTCTACAGACATCATGGATGCAGTTGGAGAAAATCAGCAGGTCAAACAGCGCACTTTACGCAGCAAAGATAAAGATACATAACCAACGTTTCACAGGTATTCCAATAAAATGATGGGGGGTGGGGGGAGGGAGAGGAGCACAGTCCCAAAGGCAGGAAATATTAGGTGGATAAAGGAGGCAGAGCTCAGGCTCAGCAGCAAACATGGGTCAGGGGGATGGCTCTGTGAATGGAAAGAGAAAGGGGTGGAGAGCTAAGGAAGAGAAGGCAAGGGGAAAAGGGAAGAGAGGGAGAATGGAGAATAGGTTAGCAGGACATGGAGGTCGATGTTAATGCTATCCAGCTGGAGAATGCTCAGATGAAAAATCAAGTGTTGTTTCTCCAATTTATGGGTGGTATTGGTGGGACAGGACAGACATGTAAGTAGGGGGATGGGAGGCAGAATAGGAGTGAGTGGTGGGAATGGGAAGAAGACAGAATCCAAAGGCTACATAAGGCCTGTGAGAAGGCCTGAGAGCTAGTCTGAGTGGAGGTGTGGACCAAAGACATCAGAGAGATCTGAAGATGAGAATTAAAGCTTTTTTTTTTAATTCCAAACCCCAACAGAGATATAACGAGGAGTTTTTTCCTTCTGGCCTACTTATTTGGTACATGGTGGCTCAGAAAATCTATACTCCACCTGAATTAAATGATTTAATGAAAAGGTTTTGTGCCGTGGTTTTCCTATTTCACTTTGGAGATTAGAAGAAGATCAGCCCCAAGCTCGTTAGACACTTGGCACTGGGTCGGACTAGGCATCTGGACTGGAATTCGAGAGGGTGCTGAGGGTAAGGAGGGCGCCCAAAGGGTCTGGGAAAATAAAAATATTCCTGATTGTATTGGAAGTTTGGGTCCGGATCTCGAGTTCACCGATGGATTAGAGTGCGCAGCTGGAAAAGCTGCAGGAGTTCTGGAGTTGAATCCAAGGACACTTGGGTATCTCATTCTTTTATTGTTGGGGGCACCGGGTTATGTTAGTGGGGTCTCTTTGCATGCCAGACAATGATTCTGCTGCTCCCATTCACATGTCCTCAGATCATTTGTTTCTCTTTTTTTGTTGTCCCTGTTTGACATTTGTCATCATTCCTTGTTGCATTTTTTTTGCTTTTTTTTCCCCCAACTTCTCTTTCACTCTTTCCTCTCTCCTCCCACTCACTAAGCAACTTAAAACTTGTTTTAAGTCCAATATTTTTCACCTCTGATCAACCTGAAATGCGAACTGAACCTGATATTACAAAGAAAGAATCTAGATTCCACTGGAATTTGCACTCCAAAACAAAGGCGGCCCTGGGCTGGAATTCTGATCAGTGAGGCAACCTTTTTTGAAATTACTCTGGCATTGCTTGGGAATGTTTAATAACAAACACTATCAACATTATGAAAATACACAATCATTTATGGTCTACTTTGTGTCACAAAACATTATGCATGCTTCAGACTATGTTCCTTCCTCTATCTACAGCCGACAACACAAGATACAGATCAAGAAAAGGCTATTGGAACCTTTATTTAAAAGACACTACCAACGGCTGACATTTCGTTCTAATCCCTTATCTCTTGATTCCCTTAATGTCTAAAAACCTACTGATCATTGATCTCTGTCATACTACTAATAAAACAGAAATGTTGGAAAGACTCAGTGGGTCAGGCAGCATTTGTGGAAAGGGAAACAGAATTCATCTTTCGGATTGAGGGATTTCTGTTTCACTCTCAACCAGCACTGATAAAACAAATGAACTGCCCGTTATCAGGACACTGTTTAAGGAAGCAGGCTGCTACAAGCTGACTTATTTGGTACATGGTGGCTCAGAAATTCTATACTCCACCTGAATTAAACAAGGTAATGCTGGAATTTCAAAATTACATCAATGTCTCTAGAGTTCAATTTAACATCCTGAAAGGAATGTGAGAGGCACTCTTGAAGTGCAAGTCTTTTACTGAGAAGTTGGTCATTTAAAGTTGGAAAAGAAGGTCGCTTGGGGATTATCTCCAGAAGAGTTCTGAGCTGTTCTTTTATCCCTGATCAAACCGAACTGAGGAAATCCCTCAGGAGGAGAGGGGATTAAAACAAGGAAAAAAAATCTCATTTATGTAGTGTTAATTACCTGAGCTTGTTTCCAAATGCATTCAAAATTAAATACTTGCGACATGTTAGCGCTGTTGTATTAGACCATAAGACCTTAAGATATAGAAGTAGGACATTCGGCCCATCGAGTCCACTCAGCCATTCCATCATGAGCTGATCCATTCCCCCACTCAGCTCCACTCCCATGCCTTTCCCCATAATCATTCAGATACCTATCAATCTCTGCCTTAAATACAACCAATGACCTGGCCTCCACAGCCACCCCATGGTAGCAAATCCCAGAGGTTCATACCTCTCTGGCTAATGAAATTCCTCTGCATCTCTGTTTTAAATGAGCGCCCTTCAATTCTGAAGTTGTGCCCTCTTGTCCTAGATTCTCCTACCATGAAGGTGGGAAATGCAGCAGCCATTTGCATCCAATTCATGAAATTAATGGGCAGGTGAGTGTGCCTTTAAGCATTGATTGTGTTGACCAGAACAACAGAACTCCCCAGGGTAGAAATATGATCTTGACTCAGTAGCAATCATCAATAGTACTGCTTTCATGATATTCTATCCACTTCACTCAAGACATCAGAGAAATATCCTTCCCCTTCACAGATTTCATCCACACTTCCAGGTGTCTGGGAAAGGCAACCAACACACCCCGGACAGGGGCTTATCAGGGAGAAGGCTGAATAGTGTGAAAATGCAAAACAACAGGGTTAAAGATGGGTCCTTCCCCTCGGCCATCAGGCTCCTGAATGAACCCCACCACAGGGCTATCATGCTACACACACAAAATGCTGGAGAAATTCAGCAGGTCACAAAGCATCCGCCACCTTTAGTGCCAATTGACCTTTCTTCTCATTGTAATCTTATATTCTCTGATGGTGCTCTTTACACAGCTGAATAAATGTTAGGGATAACCTGTCAGTTTACTTATAGAAGTGAAAAGCGAAAGTCTGCAGATGCTGTGTTTGTAGTAAAAACACACAGAAATACTGGCGGAAGTCAGCCGGATCATAGGATGCTGTGAGATCGGCTGAGTTCTTCCAGCATTTCTGTCTGCTTTTAGTCTACTTACAGAAGAGCCCTTCTCCCTGTACAAGTTGTGGTGTGACAAATAAATATAATAAATATTTCAATTGGCCGAATTTCTGTGTTTCTTCTCATCTTGATAAACAGTGCTACAGACTTCACAACTTGTCCAAAAGGTGTGTCCCACACCCCCCCCCCCAACCCACCCCCAAACAGCATTTGCTCGGTACTGCACACCAATCTAGTGCACCGCATGCCCTCACACATCGAGCAATGTGGAAGAGGGGTGATTCAGATCTCATGTGCATTCCAAGCTCACATCAGTCATGGAAATGAACATGAGGCAAAAGAAACAAACAAGCCTACTGCAAACGGTGGTAATTTGTTTGGGGACTGAGTGGTAGGCAGACCTTTTATTTTCTCTTTTATTAAAAGCATGTACTGTACAGCTGTGTGTAGGTAGTGTTGTGTTGAGCAGCAGGGTCTCCTGACGAGCAGCCCTCTACGGAACCAATTGCAGCTGATGCAGAAAATGAATAAAAGAGAAGGCATACTTGTTTATTTCTGGGAATGATGGAGCAATTGTTTTTCAACCCAACTTACAGAAACTCCAAATTAATTTCAAAAGGATTTGCCTACAGTCAAATTTCAGGTAAATGTGAGATGAAATCTCAGATGAAATCTGAACTTCTTTGGCATTAAGTTAGCATTTAACATTTTAAAATTCTCACTTTGCTTTCAAATCCCTCCATGATCTCAATCTTCCCTGCCTTTGCATTTGCCTCCATCTCCAGAACTCTTTGTTGCTTCTTCACTCCTGCAACTGCAATCTCCCTTCCGCCCCCTCCCCCCACCCCCGCCAACATCAATGTTATCTACCAGGACCGTTGTTTGAAGAAGGCGCGCAAAATAATTGAGGACGTCTTCCACCCCACGCACAGCATCTTTCAGATGAACCCGTCAGAAAAGAAATACAGGAGGATCAGAGCCAGCACCACCCAGGCTGAGGAACAGCTTCTTCCCATGGGCAGTGAGAATGCTGAACGACCAAAGGAACTGCTCACAGTAACCATCTGAAACTATCATATTCATGGAACAACATCTATTTATTTATTTATTTGTAAACATGAACACTCATCCTTCATATGTATTGTTTGTCTGCCCATGAGTTAAGTCTGGCTGTGTGTCTGTGTGTTTTGCACTGAGGACCAGAGAACACTGACTTCACTTGACTTGAACTTTGTCCTCAAAGATACAGTAATTGCCAAAGTCTGAGCTCCAAATTGCCTCGAAATCTCTACATCATTTTAACTTGCCTCTTAAAATCTAGCATTTTTAAAAATCTAGCCACTTTTCCCCTTTAGCAGATGTACAAAAATGTAGAGGGCTTACTTTGAGGGAAGGGAAAAGAAGGTTGAGAGGGGATCTGAGGAACCAGGAACACAGTCTGCGTGGGTGGTGGAGACAAGGACTCTCACAAGTGTCTAAATGAGCACTTGAATCATCAAGGCATGGAAGGATATGGATTTAATTCTTGTAAATGAGATCAGTATGGATGGGTACGATTTTTGACGTGATAGACCAAAGGTGTGTTTCTTTCTTATATCAATCTCAGACTCCATGGATAGGATTCCACTGGTTTTGAAGGTGGTGCAGAGGGGGTTCACCAGCTTGATTCCGAAAATGAAGGGGCTAGCTCAGGTTGAATAGCCTGGAATTACAGTAAAAACACAAAGGTGGAGAAAACTAAGCAAATCAAACAGTGTCCAGTATATAGCAAAGGTAAAAATACATAACTGATGTTTCGGGCTTGAACCCTTCATCAAGGTATGGAAAAATGTCAGCAGGCGTCCAAACAAAAGAGTAGGGGGAGAGGAATGGTCGCAAAGGAGGTGATAGGTGAAGAAGGGAGGGAGGACAGCTAGGTAAATCAAGAGGGAAGTGGGTGGGGGGGGGGAAGGAAGAGAACTGGAAAGGAGAAGGTAGCGGGGAGGGGAAGAGGAAAGCAGGTTAGCAGAAACCGGAAAAGTCATTGTTAATGCCACCTAGCTGGAGAGTGCTTAGATGGAAAATCAGGAGTTGTTCCTCCAATTTGCGGGTGGTCTTGGTGGGACAGTACACGAGACCATGGACAGCCATGTAAGTGTGGAAATGTGACACAGAACTGAAATTGTTGGCTACTGGGAGGTCCCTGTCACTGGTCCGGATAGAGTGAAGGAGCTCAGTGAAACGATTTCCCATCTGCATCCAGTCTCTCTGATGTAGAGAAAGCCACAAAGGGAGCACCAAATGCAGTAAATAAATCCTGTGGATACACAAGTGAAGTGTGGCTTCACATGGAAGGTCTGTAGGGGCCCTGGTTCATGATGAGGGAGGAGTTATGGGTGCAAGTGTAACACCTCCTATGGCCACAGGGGAAGATGCTGGGGTTTTGTTTTTACTTCAACCATGGTGTCTGCATATTTGTGTGTTTTATTTAGCCAAGACTTACACACTGAAGTTGAGAAGGATGAGGAGGACCTTATAAAGACATATAAAATAATAAAAGAAATAGATAAGGTAGAAACTGGAAGATTGTTTAAGACAGTGATAAGGAGAAACTGCTTTTACCAGAGAGTGGTAAACCTGTGGAATTCTCTGTCCAAGGAAGCAGTTAAGGCTGCCTCATTGAATTAATTTAAGATGTAGATGGAAATATTTTAGAAGAACAGGGGAAATAAGGGCTTACGTTGAGCAGGTGGGAAGGTGGAGCTGAGTCCACGGTCAAAAGAGCCATGATCTTATTGAATGGCAGAGCAGGCTCGATGGACCAGATGGACGACTTCTGCTCCTATTTCTGTCACATTCTCATGACTCTAAAAATTAAGAGCTTGTATGTCTCCTTGATAATACTATGAAGCTCCTGGGAAGGTTTTTATGCTATATTAAAGGTGGTGCTACGTAAATGCAAGTGGTTGAAAGTTCAGCATTCTTTGCATTACTAGTTTATTGGGCTGGTACCATGACAATGTGTTGGTCACATTTACCTGAAAAATAAATTTGTAGCTATAGCCACAAGGATTATCATGAACACAAGTCTTTTTGATATGCTACGTTATTGAAAATACTGCCTGCTATCTGGAAATCGTCACTGTTACAAAAGGGCACAGAATCATTTGTCATGGATTAATGTTGTCAGGTCAAAGACAGATGAAATCTGAACTTCTTTGGAATCTACATCCCACTAATTTGTCAGATGCTTAGTCAGTCCTGCTCGAGAACAGCTAACGTAGAAAATTAGACTGCACAATGTCCACACAAACATTAAAATACTTGGATTAGCAGTTCAAATAAAACAACGCTCAAAGAAATTTGATGCCAGCAATGCACATTAGCAGAACTATTTTCAAATAGGTTGGATTCCTAAATGCATGTGACTATGCATGTCTTATATTCTTCTCACACACAGCAGTCTCAAGATTCAAGATTTAAGATTCTTTTATTGTCATATAATAAAACAGAAGATGTGATATTATCCAAAATTTCCTTTAGTCCACTGCAATGCAGACAAATATTTGCCATCAGCTGAAATTGCCCAGCACCACTTATTGTCAGAGAAAGCGAAGCAAAAGAGAGTCCCTTCAGAGTTACTGAGTGCCTGTGGATTTGCTTCGAGTGAAACCACAGCCTCACAGCCTTCAATCCAAACCACTAGCAACCCGAGCTCCTGATCCAAACCTCTGACATGATCAGGAACTCTCTTTGGCCCATTGCATCTATGCAATCCCATCAATCCCATTCTGCCACTGTGCCCATTAATTATCTCCCTAGCCACCAACATTATAGGGTAATTTACCATCTTCATTCAACCTAGCCGCATGTCTCTGGGATATCAGCAGAAACCCACAAGGTTGCAAGAAGAACAAATCAACTCTAAAAAGAAACAAGACCAGGTCACTGAAGCTCTAAGACCACTGAACTACATAGAGCACCGCTGAGCTGCCGGGAATTAGTGTGATGCTGGATCTTGTTTGGGTAAGTGGAAATGACCCGCGTTGTGAAATCCTATTCTCCCCAACTTCTTTGAATGATCTGGTGCGCTTCAGTGTGAGGCAGAGGTAAATCATGATGGGTTCAGGATCCCATCCAGACTCACACTTTGCTTCCTTCCTGTGTTAGAGCACTGAAATTAAATCGCCCAGTTCAAACACAAAATCTGGAATAAACACAGTACAATTGTTTCAACAAATCTGTAGGTAAGAGTCCTGTGAAAGTCACATGAAGGATGTAAGGGTCCCAAAAAGATGGTTGGATCTGAGAAAACATGGGCTAACCTACCAGATATTTTTAGTTTCTCATGCCACTGCTGGCATAAGTATCTAAATAGTCCCTCAAGGTTCATTAATTGACATTTGTCATGAAGCTCACTTCCTCACAACCAAAAGAACTATTTCAATGAATCAGTAAGTAAATCCCATCTTTGTTGAACCAGTCTGGGTGCTTTAAAGGTATCTCTCATGGCTGATCTTTAAAATGAAACAAAGGGACAAAGTTAAAAGGGATTGTTGAATTGTTTTAATGAGTCCATCTGCATTGAGTGGACTGAAAATGGTGAATTAACTATGTAAATAATTGTATCTTCACATAATTCCATGGTATGATATTGGGGGAAACAATTAAAAGCACATCTCTTAAATTGCTATTATCATTTGGAAGTATCAAACGGTTTAGACTGCGATCAAATAAAATCGCTGGTCTGTTATCTGTGGGACAGTTGATAAAAAATATATATTTCTACTTTAATCCTCTGGAAATGACTCAACTGTGATCCTGACATTTTCCTCCCACATTTAAAAAACGTACAGGGGTTGTGAGCTAATTGGGGTATTTGGGCGGGACGGGCTCATGGGCTGGAAGGGCCTGTTAGATTTAAAATTTGACTTAAATTTAAATTCAATGGATTAAATAGGAAGGTATAGCTTTTATCAACAGCCCGTTCACAATGCATTTAATTGCTTTTTCCCACAGTGCTATATTGCGTTTGAGACCAAGTCAATGAAATGTCAAGTGAACTTAAAGCAGTTGTGGCATACCAAATATACCGAGAACCACAGAACCATAGAAAATTACACCATAGAAACAGGCCCTTTCGGCCCCTCTAGTCTGTGCGAAACCATTTTTTTTAACCTAGTCCCACTGACCTGCACCCAGTCTATAGCCATCCATACTTCTCCCACCCATGTACCTGTCTAAATTTTTCTTAAATGTTAAAATTGAGCCCGCATTCACCTCCTCACCTGGAAGCTCGTTCCATACTCCCACTACTATCTGTATGAAGAAGTTCCTTCTCATGTTCCCCCTAAACCTTTTCCCTTTCACTCTTAACCCATGTCCTCTGGTTCGTATTTCACCCACCCTCAGTAGAAAAAGCCTATCTACATTTACTCTGTCTATCCTCTCATAATTTTAAATACCGCTATCAAATCAAATCTCCCCTTATTCTTCTAAACTCCAAGGAATAAAGTGCTAACCTCTTTAACGATTCCCTGTAACTCAGTTCCTGAAGTCCAGGCAACATCCTAGTAAATCTTCTCTGCACTCTTTCAATCTTATTGATATATTTCCTGTAGTTAGGTGACCAAAACTACACACCATACTCCAAATCTGGCCTCACCAATGTCTTATACAATTTCATAGAAACATAGAAGATAGGAGCAGGAGTAGGTCATTCGACCCTTCGAGCCTGCTCCGCCATTCAACGAGATCATGGCTGATCTTAAAGTTCAGTACCCCGTCCCCGCCTTCTCTCCGTTACCTTTAATACCCTTAGATCTAATTCCCTCTTAAATAGATCCAATGAACCTGCCTCTACTGCCCTCTGTGGCAATGAATTCCACAGATTCACCACCCTCTGGGTAAAGAAATTCCTCCTCATCTCGGTCCTAAATGGTTTGCCTATTATCCTCAAACCACGGCCCCGGGTTCTGGATTTTCCCATCATTGGAAACATTCAATCTGCATCCATTCACTATAACATCTCAACTCCAATACTCAATAATTTGATTGATGAAGGCCAATGTGCCAAAAGCTCTCTTTACAACCCTATTCATTACAAATGTCAGGGGTACATCATTCCATTTGACCAGAATACCTGAAATTAGTACAAGTTCTGTAAGAAGTCTTCCAGTGAGCTCACAGTGTGAAATCTGGGCTTGAACTGGAGAGAACCCAATCTTGCTAGCGAGCTGACAAGTGCCAGCAAAATAATAACCATTTAAAAATAAACAAAAATTGAAAAACATAGTGGTATTACACAAGGCAAACACAAGTAGGACAGATTGATTGATAGAGTTTGGACAGATATACTGAAAACATTTCCAATTTTGAATAGAACAGCACCAGCAGGGCAGCACGGTTGACGTAGCAGTTAGCGCAATACCTTTACAGAGCCAGTGATCGGGACTGGGGCTCGAATCCTATGGTGTCGGTAAGGAGTTTGTATGTTCTCCCCGTGTCTGCGTGGGTTTTCCCCAATGGCTCCGGTTTCCTCCCACATTTCAAAATGTACAGGGGGTTGTAGGTTAATTGGATGTAAATTGGGCGGCACAGGCTTGTGGGCTGAAATGGCCTGTTACCTTGACGTATGCTTAAATTTAAAATTAAAATTTAAAAAAATGCATTTTTGTTCTTGGGTTCAGTATGGAGTCAGTTACAGTCACATGTCCTATTGCTTATGCACAACGGTAGGCGAGAGAAATCATGGAAAGTATGGTTATTGCAAGGATTGCATCTCATTTCATGGCTGACTTACAGGTTCCAACCACTGTAATGTCATGACTGGAAACAGATGCACTGAAGGCGTGAGATCAGAGTGCGTGTCTTCTCTACTATTCGTATTTATGGAGTTTAAACAAATATTTAAAAAATCATAGTGAAATGCAAGCTCCAAACCAAAGGAAAATTCATCTGTGGACTAATGTAGAAGGGGCTGTATGATGAGCCCCCTTTCCAAAATTCTATTTAATGAACTCAAATTGTGAAGTAGAGAAGAGCACACATGCAGTGCTTCACTGAGAGTGAGCAGTAATGATCCAAGAACAAACGATATATGATCTAACTCTTGATGGCTGGTCATTTGATGGAGTCAATGCATGAGATGCCCCCTTTGCTGTTGCATTTTATTTCTATGGAGCATAGAATATTACAGCACAGTACAAGCCCTTCAGCCCACGCACGTTGAGCTTACTCAACAATCTAAACCCCTACCTCACACCCATAATCCTCTACTTTTCTTGTATTCATTTGCCTAGGAATCTTTTAAATGTTCATATTTTACCAGCCTCGACCATCACCCCTGCAATGCATTCTAGGGACCCACTGCACTCTGTGTAAAAGCCTCTGACAATTTCCTTTCTTTCTTCCCCTCATCTTGTACAGATGTCTTCTCCTCATGTCACTCCAGGAAAAAGGCACTGGTTGTCTACCTGTGCCTCTCAAAATCTTGTAGACCTCTATTAAGTCTCCTCTCGTCCTTCTTCGCTCCAAAGAGCTCTGCTAACCTTACATCATAAGACACATTCTCCAATTCAGGCTACATCCTGGTAAAACTCCTCGGCAGCCTCTCCATAGCTTCCACATCCTTGCTGTAATGAGGCAACCAGAACTGAATGTAATATTCCAAGTGTGGTCCATATTCCAAGTTCGATTTTTATTTAGTTTGCAGTCACCTAAAGTCATGTTTTCTAGATTCTTAAAGTATTTTGGAGTGAAGCAGGTAACTTAATAAAGGTAAAGATTTTATTACTACATTTAGAATGTAACATACATGAAATTCTTTAACTTAAACTGCATTTACTTAAATTGCATTGGCTTCATAACTTTGCAGAAAAGTCTGCTCACAAATGGGATCATCTTCTCATAGATATCCAGTGTGAATAATCTGACACAACACTGAAGTTAACCATGAGAAGCTGAAGGGACTCAGCAAGTCAGGCACCACCCAAGGAGAGAAATGATCAGTTGACACAGGTTAGCTGCTCAAAACACAGAAATGCTGGAGGAACTCAACTGGTCTCGCAGCATCCATAGGAGGTAAAGATATATAACTGACGTTTTGGGCCTGAGTCCTTCCTAAGTTATCTGAATCTGTAAACTTCTGTGTTTCAGAGGTTACCTACTTCCTATTTTCTTCCAGGCACTGTATCAGGTCACAAATAATACTTTTTTGTAATTCATTTGTGTTTATCTTAACTTTTTGGAAACACCTGGCCTGATTGCAGGAACTTTTGCTCAGTGTGGACAGTTTTTGAATGGCACGATGTCTGTGAACAGCAGGGACTGTGGGTTTTATCCAAATGGCAGTTGGACACCACCAGGTCACAGTGATTAGGAATGATCTTCAATCCAAAGCATTGTGCCTGAATGACAGCAGAGGCTTTGGGACCGACCATGGGGCTGCACAGTTAGTGTAGCAGTTAAACGCAAAGCTACTACAGCACCAGTGACTGGGGTCCAAATCCGGCGCCGTCCATAAGGAGTTGTTATCCTCGTGTCTGCATGGATTTCCTCCGGGCACTCCGTTTTCCTCCCACCCTTCAAAACATAAAGGGTGATAGGTTAATTGGGGTATTTGGACGGCACGGACATGGGCTGGAAAGGTCTCTAAATCTAAATTAAAATTATATTAAATTAACTTTTAAACGCATTAGTAGTATGCAGAAAGTGAAGGACTTCCAATTTGTTCTCATCTCCATACTTTGTGCAAACCTTTACATAATATTAATATTTACAAAGAAAGAAATTGTAGCCCAGGACATCACAGGCAAAACCCTTCTCACCATCGAGAACATCTACAGGGAACACTGCCATCGGAGAGCAGCAGCAATCAGCAAGAATTCACACCACCCAGCACATGCTCTGTTCTTGCTGCTGCCATCAGGAAAGAGGTCTAGGTGCCACAAGACTCACACCACCAGGTCCAGGAACAGCTGCTCCCCCTCCACCATCGCACTCCTCAACAACAAACTCAATCAGGGACTCATTTAAGGACTTACTTTTACACTTCATTGATTTTTTTCCTTGCTGTTCATTAACATTTTTTATTTGTTTATATGTTGTACATTGAGTACAGCCTTTTTGCACAACCAATAAGCAGTAATTCTGCCTCGCCAAGTTGTATGTGATGTACATGTCCGTGAACTACTCTTTGCAGACGATGCCGCTTTAGTTGCCCATTCAAAGCCAGCTCTTCAGCGCTTGACGTCCTGCTTTGCGGAAACTGCCAAAATGTTTGGCCTGGAAGTCAGCCTGAAGAAAACTGAGGTCCTCCATCAGCCAGCTCCCCACCATGATTACCAGCCCCCCCACATCTCCATCGGGCACACAAAACTCAAAACGGTCAACCAGTTTACCTATCTCGGCTGCACCATTTCATCAGATGCAAGGATCGACAATGAGATAGACAACAGACTCGCCAAGGCAAATAGCGCCTTTGGAAGACTACACAAAAGAGTCTGGAAAAACAACCAACTGAAAAACCTCACAAAGATAAGCGTATACAGAGCCGTTGTCATACCCACACTCCTGTTCGGCTCCGAATCATGGGTCCTCTACCGGCACCACCTACGGCTCCTAGAACGCTTCCACCAGCGTTGTCTCCGCTCCATCCTCAACATCCATTGGAGCGCTTACATCCCTAACGTCGAAGTACTCGAGATGGCAGAGGTCGACAGCATCGAGTCCACGCTGCTGAAGATCCAGCTGCGCTGGATGGGTCACGTCTCCAGAATGGAGGATCATCGCCTTCCCAAGATCGTGTTATATGGCGAGCTCTCCACTGGCCACCGTGACAGAGGTGCACCAAAGAAAAGGTACAAGGACTGCCTAAAGAAATCTCTTGGTGCCTGCCACATTGACCACCGCCAGTGGGCTGATATCGCCTCAAACCATGCATCTTGGCGCCTCACAGTTTGGCGGGCAGCAACCTCCTTTGAAGAAGACCGCAGAGCCTACCTCACTGACAAAAGGCAAAGGAGGAAAAACCCAACACCCAACCCCAACCCACCAATTTTCCCCTGCAACCGCTGCAATCGTGTCTGCCTGTCCCGCATCGGACTTGTCAGCCACAAACGAGCCTGCAGCTGACGTGGACTTTTTACCCCCTCCATAAATCTTCGTCCGCGAAGCCAAGCCAAAGAAAGAAGACATGTATGTACTCTGACAATAATTCTGAAATCTGACTTTGCTTAAGTTCTTAAAATGAAAGGAAATAGAAAATAGTTTTAGAAACACAATAGAATATTGAATATAGAGTTATTTAGAGGCAAGAGGCTGCACTTCGATTAGCTGTAGAAATTGGTCAAACTTTGGGCTAAACAAATTCTTTGGTTTGCAGGTTTGCAACTTCATTCCACCCGGACCATGGCCCCAGAATCCTGCAGTATAGTTTGGGCAGATATTGAGACAGGATGTAACTTCTTCACAGCACTGTGAGCCTGGAATTTTGACTCACAATGCGAGGTCAACTGCCAGCAACAACAGCCATTACATCATGAATCAGACTGACATCTGGAGTGTGCACTTGCTCTGTTAGAAGAGTTAAATCTTGAAGTGGCAGTTCACCGGGTGGACTGCCTCTGTGCTACTGAGTACAGAAACCCGGGCATCTGTGTGTACTTTCTGTTTATACCAAGCAAGAAATCTTCATGTTACCTTAATGCCAATTTTAACTCTTCATTGGCCCACTAATGGTTAATTCGAGTCATTATTTTCAAAGCAATTATTGTAATAATGGGAGATGTTTATATTTACTTGCATGACATGAATATTGCTGTTGTGGCCAGATTTTGCTAAAATGAATGACTGACTAGATTGTTTTTGGTGCAGTTAAGATCAGCTAGTTGAGTGGTATCACAGTTACAACTTGCATTCAATATTTGCAAAACTAAGACACTGATTGTGGACTTCAAGAGGGGGAAATCAGGAGAACACAAATCAGCAGTGGAAAAGGTAAAGAACAAATTCCTGGGTGTCAACATCTCTGAATATCTATTCTGGGGCCTTCATGTCGATGCAAACATGAAGAAGTCACGGCAGTGTCACAAGTTTGAGGAGATCAGATATGTTAACAGAGACTCTTGCAAATTTTTACAGGTGTACTGTGGAGAGTATTCTGACTGGTTGCACACTTGGGTATGGAGGTGCTCAGGACAGGAAAAGTCTACAGAGGCATTTGTCTTCACTCCATTAAGGACATCTTTAAGAGGCGGTGTCTCAAGAAAGCAACTACTATCTCCAAGGAGCCTCACCACTTAAGCCATGCCCTCTTCTCACTGCTGTCATCAGGAAGGAGGTACAGGAGCCTAAAGGCACATATCCAATGTTACAAAAACAGCTTCTTCTGAATGGAAAATGAATCTAGCGACACCACCTCACTTTACTTTCTGCTCCAATTATTTATTTTTAAATATTATATTTACCAAACTGTAATTTATAGCAATTTTGCACCTGAAATGCAAAATATTGCTGCTGCAAAGCAACAAATTTCATGACACATGTTCATGACAACAAACCTGAATCGGATTCTGATTCAGTTACATTGGTCGGGATGGGAAAATCACACATACCCCTACTAGGGCGAGCAATGACTGTTTCTTGCACTTCAGAACACCCTCAATATTTTGCGACTGTTATTTATATTCTGCTTATATTTATTCCAGATAATATTGTTAATTAATTGAACTACCTTTCCTCAGCTGACGTGACAATATTTGAAACCTCTTCTATGGATCACAGGGCCCTAGGTTACTAATAGCACATTTACCAGATTATGAAAGGTTTATGTACCATTTGTTTAAACCCACAAAGGTATAAATACAAACCACAGACATTTTCAGTTTCTTTACCCTATTCCGTAATAGGCAGATAATATACTGGTGGTATTAGTTCATTGACGTGGTATTAGTTCATTGGTGGTATTAGTTCAACCTATAATATACTGGTGGTATTAGTTATTCATCTGTTATTAGTTATTCATCTGTAAACCCTTCATGTCACAAAGGAGACACAGAAATAATGTCTCTTCCTCTCTCCACAGATGCCATCTAACCTGCTATTTCCAGCCTTTTCTGTATTATTTCAGGTTGCAACTTTGCCTTCATTTGGAGCATCTGCACACAGAATTCTCACTAGCAGTTCTTCTCTGAAGCACCAGCAAAGGCAAATAGGTTTTGTTATTTTATTATTCTTTCCATTTTAAAAAAAGACTACCTATAAATTATGAGAAGTGCAGAGGAGTGTCATAGAGTTTCACATGAAAGAAACAGGCCCTTTGGCCCAATTTAACCCTGTCATCCCACGCTTCTGAGCTCATCCTGCTTTTGCCCCGCAAACTTCTGAACCATTTCTATCCAGGTATAGGGTACTTGCCCAAATGTCCTTTAAATGTTGCTTTAGTATATGCCTCCAAGTGGACAAGGCCATCAGTAATGCCATTTTACTGAGCAGAAATGTGTACCTAGAATCAGTATTATTGAAGCTGAATCTACATTTTCTGTGATGATTCAGGCATGCAACCTTGATCCAAGCTTTGCATTTGTGGTTTGAACATCTGCTCTTTTAATTTCTTCAACAATCTGTTTTCTATCACAGCAACCTGCCACATGCCAATGTTCAACAGAGGTGCTTTTATGGTATGGATGAACATCATAAACATCTGGGTTCAGAATTGGGTTGGTCCATTTTTTATGCAAAGGGTGAGATAATATAATGTAGCTATTGCCATATACATTGTTTAACGAAAACTAAAAGAGTACACACTAAATTCAATTCAAAAGAGATAACGAATACAAAGAGAATATAGATAATAAGTATTAACAGTTCCTGTCGAGCAAGAAATAAAACTAGCATAAAAGGACAGCAGGGTTGGCGTAGCAGTCAGTGCAACACCTTTACAGCGCCAGTGATTGGGACCGGAACGGGGTTCTAATCTCACGCTGTCTGTAAGGAGTTTGTACTTTCTCCCCGTATCTGTGTGGGTTTTCTCCGGGGGCTCCAGTTTCCTCCCACCCTTCAAAAACATACTGGGGTGTAGGTTAATGGGGTGTAATTTGGGTCAAATTGGCCTGTTACAGTACTGTATGTCTAATTTAATAGTGCACACAGTCCTTTTGTGGTGTTGTAGCCACGAGTGGTGTAACAATGGGTGGTTCACGAGCCTGATCGCTGTTGAAAATAAACTGTTGTTAAACCTAAGGGTGTTGGTCTTCTAGTTTCTATACCTTCTGCCTGAAGGCAGCAATGAGGTTGTGACCAGGATGATGGGGGTCCTTGGCATTGTTGGTTGGTTTCTTGAAGCAGTGCCTCACATGGGTGTCTTCAATTGATGGGAGGTTGGAGTCCAGGATGGACCTGGCGATGTTTGCTACTTTCTGCATTCCTGGGCTCTCAAATTACCAAACCAAGCTGTGAGACAACCAGCCAGTGTATTTTCCCTGGAGCACTTGTTTGAGAGATTATCTGCCAAATGCCAAATCTCCTCAGGTCAATTGGATTTCAAGAGATAAATTATCAATGGAGCAACATCTCATTTATTCCACCTTCAGATGACACACCTGAGAGGGATCTAATCTCTGGAAATCCCCAGCCAGCTCATCTTCACAAGAAAAGGATCCACTATTACTTTCTCAGGGATGGACAATGCCTTGCTGGTGTTGCTTTTGTCCCAAGAACAAAACAAAAAGAAACATGATGGACTTTGCGGTGGGTTTGCAACACTGCATTCCTGCTGAACGATGTAGCTCAATGTCAGTTTGCTTCTCAGTAACTTGAAGCAAGGCAAAGATGTGCAAAATGGAGTCATCCTATGCAGTAAGTTCCACTGTGTACCTAGTGTATCTCTGGGGAGCACGTTTGGAAGAAAATCAGAATAAGTAATCGGACAGCTTGGCCAAATTCAGATGGTGTTTTTTTTCTAAAACTTAAGCAGTGTTGCAAACAGTCTAAGCTACTCAAATGGTTTTGATTAAATAGACTCTTGTTGCAAACAACATAAACATGCTTCTCTTATCTTGTTCATGCATGAACACCAAAACTGACTGAGCACACTCATTACATCCATTCATCACTGTAATTAGCCATGATCATAGCCATCCTGTTCAAATGAAAATGGAAAACTGGTAGCTTCACTAAAATGCATCTTGTCAATGGAGCGAAAAATGAAGTGAAGCACCTTCTGAATAGTCCTTCAGAAACCACCTTTATAAGGTGGATGAATTGAGCACATAGTTCATTGCACAATGACGACCGCAACTTTGTTACATCTCACTGACCACAGTGCAACTCTGCAGCAAATTACAAAAGTTCACTCTCGATCAATCCACAACTTGCTATTGAGTTTCAACGCTTCCCAAAACAAAAATGTGCCTTACACCACAAGCTGTTTTATAGGATGCATATAAAACAGCCAAGCAGTGGTATCAGACAAAGTTTTCCAATTTTAACTGTGTAGAAATTTACATCCCACCAGCTTGTGCCGACTGCATGACTTAAAGTTGCAGCAAAACCACCTTTTGGTTAGGCTGAGCATTGTGTACAATTGTGGTTGCCCCATTACAGGAAGGACTTTGGAAAGGATCCAGAATAGATTTACCAAGATTCTGCCTGGACTAGCTATGGGGAGAGATTGGACAAACTTGGGTCGTTTTCTCTGGGTTGTGAAGGTACTGTGAAGATATGCCAGAGTTTAGACCCAGTGAAGGTACAGCAATGTTTCCAATTCTGGTTGGTATCCATCTTAGAATAAACTTACAGGTATTGTAGTTGGACTTCTGATCAGATGTAACAACTTCTCCTCTTCACTGATAATCAAAACAGTCATACTTCAAGGATGTGTGCTAGCCCACTGCTCTACTCGCTCTACACCCATGACTGTGTGGCTAGTGTAAGGTAAAACATCATGAGATGGGAATGTGTAGGGAGTTACCCTGTACAAGGCTGTAACAAGAAGGGGAGGTGTCCTTGTACTCCTGTTAGGTAAAACATCATGAGATGGGAATGTACAGGGCTGTAACAAGATGTGAATGCATCCTTGTACTTACAAGATAAGAGAGACATTGATGGATTGAGAGACAGGAAGCTAGCAGGGAAAGGATAGCAACAGTTTTAGTCATTGGACAAGTAATGATATGATGATGTTCTAAGCACATATCCAAGGGTATAAAAAATCACCAATTTGCTGATAACGGCAGAATGCATTCTCCGACTAACATGGTTGGTCGCAAGTGTTACAATCCGGTAATAAAGAACAGAGAACCCTGATTTCGACTCAGCCTGGTGTTTGTCTCACTCATTCATGAACAAAGCAGACCTAACACTAGGTACAATTCAAATGCCACCTACAAATTTGCACACGACACGACGTTGTCAGCAGAATCATAGATGGCAATAAGGAAGCGTTTAGGAGTGAGATAGATCAACTAGTTGAGTGGTTTTACAATAATAACCTTGCCCTCAAAGTTAGCAAAACTAAGGAATTGATTATGGGTTTCAGGAAGGGAAACCAGGAGAATACAAACAAGTCCTCTTCTTTGAGGGATTAGCAGTGGAGAGGGTGGGAAACTCCAAATTCCTGCGAGTCAATATTTCTGAAGAACTATCCTGGGATCATTATGACAATACAATCGTGAAGAGGGCTCACCAGCTGCTATATTTTGTTAGGAGTTTGAGGAGATTCGGTATGTCACCAAATGTGGTGTGTGGCAAATCTCTACAGGTGTACTGTGGAGAGCATTTTGGCTGGTTGCATCACTGTCTGATAAGGAGGTGCCAATGCACAGGACAGGAACAGGCTGCAGAATTCCCTCCATTAAGGACATCTTTAAGAGGTGGTGCCTCAAGCAAGCAGCTGCTCTGTTCAAGGACCCTTTTCTCACTGAAACCATCAGGAAGGAAGAACAGAAACCTGAAGGCGCACACTCGATGTTACAAACACACCTTCTTCCCCTCCACCATCAGATTTTTTTGGACAATGAACCTATGGACATGATCTCACTTTTTCTCTTTTTTAAAAAAAAATCTTGTATTTACAGAATTGTAATTTATAGTAATTTTGCACCTTGTACTGCACAATACTGCTGTCACATAATAAAAAATTTTGTGGCACATGTTCATGACAATACATCTGATTTGATTCTGCTTTTTCTCTGATGTCAGAGGTTGATTGACAAGATGCAATTGGAAAATTTTGCGGTGTAAAATTTTGTGGCTAGTTGAGACCATTACCGCAATGTAGGAGGATGTGGCATTGTGCAGTGTTTTCTGAACTTTGACTGTTTGCCACAAAAAGCTTGAGTGGTTTATATTAGTGTGTGTTTATGTTGTCTAACTGCCAAACCCATCAAACGAAAGTGTTGATTATTTAAGATGATTCACTTCAATATTCTTTATTGCTCTGTATCTTGTGTACAAAATTAGCGATGTCTCCAAGCATTATAATCTTTCTGTGTTTTTGAAGGCAGCAGTATTTGCTTACTCCATGATTTACACCTGACAAAATTACTCACATTCCACTGAGCCCTAACTCCAAGCTGGCATTTAGTGTTTAATTTTAGCAGGCAGACCCTGGAGCCTGCTGTTGGGAGCAGGAAGACAATTAGATCATTTTACTTGCTGACAAAAAGCCACAAGTTGCATCTTTCAAAATAGTGTGCCTGAGCCTCATTGTCCAATAACTGCATGATAGATTTGGAATGGAGGTTACTGCTGCAAGAGGCTCGCTTAAAGATGAGTTTGCAGGGGTGGGGTATGCTCGTTTTGTTTACACTTCCCAAAGGAAGAAATGGTGGGTGAGTAGCCAGCATTGTGAGTTCCAATGCTGAGGGACACAGTGAGACCTGGTGCAGCTAAAGCGAGGGAGTTGAGGGGAAGGACCATGGTCTAGAGTCCTCATTTTACCAGGCACTGAGGGGCTGAGACCGAGGGGAAGTCCTTCAACCAACAGAGGGGGAAGAAATAACAATGGTGGTAATGGAGTAAATGGGGGAATAAATGTAACAATGTACATTGATGGCAATGTATAGCTATGACTGACATTCTCAGTGTAAAAATACGGTTTTCTTGTTTGGAAATAATTGATTGTGAATAAAGTATATTTTGATTTTAAAATTGTGTGCAGTATGTATGTATAGTGTATGGTGAGTGGGGACAGTCATCCACCTCTTTGCTGAATGCAGATTCGCCAAGAGTCTGTGGAGAAAGATGCAAAGGTCCTTGTGACGGTTCATCCCCAGCAACTGAGTCACAGAGGACTCTGATCTATGGGCTGTTCCCGTAGATGCACACAGAGTCAGATCCCGAATGGCTGGAAGACCATTAAGATGCTCTTTGGTCTTCCCAAAACCTGTTGGTCTTTCAGCACACGGAGATGTGGTGAGGGAGTGAAGCCGACCGGCATATTCCAGGCTGCAGGAGTACTTGCTGAGGGGCACTCTGAGGCTTGGTGCAGTCAACACTAGAGTGCTATGGGGAAGGACCACAGTCCAGAGCTCACCCATTATCAGGCATCGAGGGGCTAAGACAGAGGGGAAGCCTCTCAAACAACACAGAAGGGGATCTACAAGGTGCCTCAGTGGAGGCAATGGTGTATTTAGAAAACAAATGTAACAAAAACAATATGGGTTTGAACAATTTTTTTGTAAATAATATTTTGTGAATAAAGTCTATTTTCAGGAAAAAAGTGTGCAGGGTAACATGTTGCCATGGCACCAGATCAGTAATCTAAAGACTTTGGCAGACAATCTAAGGCAGAACCTCAAATCCCACCATAACAGCTAGGGAACTTGGATTCAGATGAATAAATCTTCATTTTTTTTTTAGAAATGTCAGTAAATAATAAAAAAAACTGTCATTAAAAAATCGTCTTTTAGGGAAGATCATCTTTTGTTTTACCCAGATTGGCCTGCCCATGTCTCCAAACCCACATCCATGTGCTAAATCTTCATGGTTCTTTGATATCTACTAATAAGGCACACAGTTCATGAACAATTGGGATGGCATGCTTAGCGTAGCACTTAGTGCAATGCCGCAACAGTGCCAACGATCAGGACCAGGGTTTGAATCCCACGCTGTCTGTAACGAGTTTGTATGTTCTCTCCGTGCCTGCCTGGGTTTTCCCTGGGGGCTCTGGGTTCTTCCCACCATTTGAAATGTACCGGGGGGGGTGTACATTAATTGGGTGTAATTGGGCCGCACAGGCTTGTGGGCCAAAATGGCCTGTCACCGTGCTGTATGTCTAAATTAAGAATAAAGGCTGTCCTTGGCAGGGTTGCCCATAATCCTGTGAATGAATAAAGGGAAAAAAAATCCTGTACAATTTTCTCACACCTATAAATCTATGAAGTCATGTAACTCATCACAACCCATGGTTTCTTCACCTTAAAGAACTTCCTGCTGGGCGCTAAATGAGGCTGCTTGCACTCTAATTGGTTAAGACGCATACCATGCGGCGGCAGGGAAGATTTTCCACTTCCAAATCACAACTGGAAATCTTATCACATACATCTTGAGAAGCACACTGAGGAAAAACTTGAACAGGAGCTAGCCCCAGGATTAATGTTCATCTATTCTTAACAGTTTCACAAGGTGAGTGAGCATTGGGCATTCCTGAGTGAGCTCTTTAAACTTCCTTGGCTACAAGGAGAGAACTGGAAGTTATGCAGGAAATAGTGAGGACTTCATTTTAAATTTGATTTAGATTTAGATTTACACGTACAGCCCTTCCGGCCCACAAACCTGAGGTGCCCAAAAACACCAATCAACCTACAAACCCCATACGTTTTTTTGAAGTTTGGGAGGAAACCGGAGTGCCTGGAGGAAACCGACAAAGACACAGGGAAAAAAAACATACAAACTCCTTCCAGACAGCAGCTCATTCGAAACCAAGTCGCTGGCATTGTAATGGCGTCACGCTAACTGCTACGCAAGCATGCCCAAAACTAACACTGAATTTCATGTTCTCCACATGAAAATCAACTTTTTAAATCCTATGCAACTTGACAATATTAGGTTATTAGATTGGTTTATTAACAATATGTTTACTGTCATACACATTGTACACTGCAGATACCAAAATTCTTACTTGCTGCAGCCGAACAGGTGCTTCATTAAAAAAAGACTGCTATCAGACATGATTTGAATTAAAAAAACAATAAGTACAAAAGATAGAAAATAAACCTGCACAATTATCCTAGAGCAAATATGTAAATAGTAAAAGGGAAGTAAGAGATAAAATTGGTCCAATAGAGAATCAGAAAGGACAAATGTGTGAGGAGCCAAAAGAGATGGGGGAGGTCTTGAACAATTTCTTTTCCTCTGTATTTACTGAGGAGGAGGATATTGAACTGTGCAGGGTAAAGGAAGCAAAGGGGAGACTATAGTGATTAAGAAGGAGGTAGTACTGGAGCTTTTGAAACATGTAAAGGTGGATAAGTCTCCAGGTCCTGACAGGATTTTCCCCAGGACCTTGAGAGAAGTTAGTGAGGAAATACCGGAGGCTCTGGCAGTGATTTTTCAAATGTCATTAGAGACGGGTATAGTGCCGGAGGATTGGCGTGTTGTGCATATGGTTCCTTTGTTTAAAAAGGGTTCAAGGAGCAAGCCTAGCAATTATCGGCCTACAAGTTTGACGTCTGTGATAGGTAAATTGATGGAAAGCGTTCTTATAGATAGCATATATAAGTACTCAACACGGATTTGTGCGTGGAAGGTCGTGTTTGACCTATCTTGTTGAATTTTTTGAAGAGGTGACTAGGAATGTTGATGAGGGTAGAGCAGTGGATGTTGTCTATATGGATTTCAGTATGGCCTTCGATAAGGTTCCACATGGGAGATTAGTTAGGAAGGCTAAGTCCTTGGGTATTAATTTGGAGATAGTCAAATGGATTCAACAGTGGCTGGAAATAGTAGTAGATAATTGTTTGTCAGGATGGAGGCCGGTGACAAGCGGTGTACCTCAGGGTTCGGTATTGGGACCGTTGCTGTTTGTCATATATATTAATGATCTGGAGGATGGGGTGGTAAATTGGATTAGTAAATATGCAGATGATACTAAAATAGGGGGAATTGTGGGTGATGAAGAGGGTTTTCAAAGATTGCAGAGGGATTTAAACTGCTTAGAGGAGTGGGCAGAAAGATGACAGATGGAGTTTAATGCTGATAAGTGTGAGGTGCTCCATTTTGGAAAGAATAATCAAAGCAAGACATATGTGGTAAATGGGAGGTCATTGAAGAATTCAGTGGAGCAGAAAGATCTAGGAATAACGGTGCATTGTTCCCTGAAGATAGGAGCGCATGTGGATAGGGTGATGAAAAAGGCCTTTAGTATGCTTGCCTATATAAATCAGTGCATAGAATATAGGAGTTGGGAAGTAATGAAGAAACTGTACAAGGCATTGGTGAGGCCAAATTTAGAGTACCGTGTGCAGTTCTGGACACCGATTTATAGGAACGATATTAACAAGATCGAGAGAGTGCACAGAAGATTTACAAAATTGTTGCCTGGGTTTCAGCATCTGGAATACAAGGAAAGATTGAGCAAATTAGGTCTTTAATCCTTGTAACGTAGAAGGCTGAGAGGGGATTTGATAGAGGTGTTTAAGATAATGAGAGGGATAGATAGAGTTGATGTGGAAAGGCTTTTCCCATTGAGAGTAGGATACAAGAGGTCATGGGTTGAGAGTTGATGGGCAAAGGTTTAGGAGTTACATGAGGGGGACCTTCTTTACTCAGAGAGTGGTTACTGTGTGGAATGGGCTTCTGGGAAAGGTGGTGGAGGCAGGGTCAATTTTGTCATTTAAGAAAGAGTTGGATGAGTATATGGATGGGAGGGGGATGGAGGGATATGGGCAGGGTGCTGGTAGGTGGGATTAGAGGAGGGTACTTGGATCAGTGCAGACTAGAAGGGCCATATTGGCCTGTTTCCATGCTGTAATTATATGGTTATATAAGAAAAAAATGATTGCAAGTGTGCAGATAGTCCTTCTGTGGTGTTGGAACACTCCCTGAATAGTAACAGAGGGATGTTCAAGAGCCTGATAGCTGTTGGAAAGAAACTGTTCTTGAACCAAGAGGTGCCAGCATGCAAGTTGCATTGGCAAATTGTCATATCAGTTAATGGGATTGGATGTTATTAGAACCACTCATGTTAGGTGGATGCTGTTAGAAGCAATTGTATCAGAGGCGATAAAAACTGATTGTATCATTTCAAGGAAAGGCCATGTGACCTCTAAATTGAGCTGATGGTTTCAGTTATACTGAAAAAAATTAATTTTTGTTTGCCTCCAAAGTCTTTAAACTGTTTAAAGTCAACGTTCTATTTTTCCTTAAAGAAATCTTTTGGTGCTTTTTTTTTAAATTTGCAACTTACTTTTCAGTACACTGAAGTACTGGAGAACCAGGTCACATTGCATTCATAGAATGTAAGAGGTAACTAACATTTCAGGCCTGAGTCCTTTCTCGGAGACCTTGGTTACCCTTTACTTCCTACAGATGCTGTGTGAGCTGCTGAGTTTCTCTAGCACATTTGCATACTGCACTAGACCCCCAGCATCTGCAGGGTTTCTTGTTTAACTTGCATCTTATTTTCACGGTCAGCGTGGCATGGCGATTAAGTCATTTACTGGCAGCCAGGGTTCTGTAACATTGACCCAGTCTCACTATGATGGCTGGGGAAATTAAATAAACCTTAAATTAAAAAGTAATAGCTAATCCCAGTCTCTTTTCAATGGCAATTAGTGTGAGCAATAAATGTTGACATAGCCAATTACACTCAGAACCTGTAGCAGGGTAAATAGAAGAGAAAAACAAGGTTTGTGCCTTAAAGATAAAGTTCACTGGCCTAACTGAAGTAACTGGTTTTCTTTGACCATTCTTTTCCTCCCTCCAGCAGGTTTTCCCCAGCCTTTGAAACAGATACTTTTTTTGCTCATTGGGCTCAGGCCCAAAACATCGGTAATATATCTTTACCCCACCTCCCATGGATGCCGTGAGACTGGCTGAGTTCCAGAGCGCCTGCAGACTTTTGTTTTCCAGTATTCCAGCAGGTCGTTTGCTGCCAAAGATTCCAGCATTTGCAGCCTCTGGTGTGTCCCTGTTTCAATTCACTTCTGGAAGTGCTAGGGGTTTAAACTAAAATGCAGTTGAACAAATGGTTATACCCTTTTTAAGATGTTGCGAAATCATCATTAAGACCATAATTAAGGCCTCATGCCCAAGGCGCTGCTTATATATCTTTATCTTTGCTTCATAGAGTGCACTATTTGACCTATTGAGTTTCTCCAGCTTTGTTTTTACTTTCAGCTATGGTGTCTGGTGACTTTTATGTTTTACTCTCATCAAGACGTCAATATTTGGGGGTGAGATGGATCACTCGCTTCCACTCACGGGATGATAACCACACAGGAACTAGGGCGAGACCCTGTGCTGACTTTATTAAGGAGTCAAAGTCCATCGAGACATGTGAAGAGCAAGACCACATTCAGTAGATTGCTTATGTTCACGAATATTCTGCAGTCAACGTGGCAATAATGTCATCGAGGAGCCAAGCGTTAACTGATTGCTTGGAAGGGGCATGAAGGGAAATGTCCCAACAACCCTATCGGTCAAGAGACATTCCAGATGAATTCAAACTGATGGCCTTGCCGCGAGCAATGTACTACAACACTCCACTGGGACAGCAGCTCTGGCTGAGCATCTGGCAAGTGAGAAAGCAAATTCAGGAGAATAGAGCAAGTCTCATCAATGGTCACTGTCTCTTTTTCATTCAACTGAGGTCATTTCAAATTAATTCCAAAACTACAATGCAACATGAACACGGGCATAAATTATCAGCTGACGGAGTGGAGTTCAATATAACAAGAGGCACAAGGACATTGGACTTTGCAATGGTCTCAAGAACTCCACATAGATAGGGTGGAAGTGCATGTTAGAGAAATGGGATGCAGCGTCTCCACGACACTTTCTCCAACCTTTGTCATAAATTACCCATAAACACGATTCCAAATGTGATCAATGCACTCTCAGATGAAGTTGAGCAAATCATAACTCAAGTTATGTGGCGCGTGGAGTGAGACACTGTAATTGTAGTGTCTACACAAAAGTGCTGGTGGAACTCTACAGCCGCTGACACATCCATAAGAGGCAAACGTTTCGGTCCTGAGCACTTCTTCAAGGTATGAACAAAAAGCAGGCAGGTGCCTGTATAAAAAGGCTGAGGTGGGGGGAGGAGGGAAGAAGGGGCAGCAGGAGAAGCATAGATCAACAGCTGTGGCCATAGAAGGGCAGGAGAGAACAGCTAAGAATGGATTGTGGGAGGGGGACAGCTCTGTGAGTGCAGAGCTGGAGACAGAGGGGGAGGGAGAAAGAGAGAGAGAGAGAGAGTGAGATAAGGGAGCTGGAGGAAAGGAAAGAAAGGGATAGGTTACGAGAGAGACGGGGTGGGCAGGGGGTACTAATAGAAATCAGATTAGCCAAAGTTAATGCCATCTGGTTGGAGGGTGCCAAGATGGACTATGAGGTGCCCGGTATCTGGACCTCACTCTGAAATGAGAACAAAAATAATGGGTATTTGTCATCAGTAACAACAGACAAAGGTACTTGCTTTGCATCATCCTAACCCTAGACTTCTCCGATTAAAATAAACAGTTATGTTTTCAATGAGTAAGACACCAAGGTTGAAGTAAAAACACAATGTAGCAAAGATAAAGATACATAACCAACGTTTTGAGTATGAGCCGTTCATCAAGGTACAAGCAAAATGCCATTGAACAGAGACTGGGATTAGCTATTACTTTTTAATTTAAGGGCCAGGGGGAGGAGCACAATCCCACAGGCAGGAGGTGATAGGTGGATAAGGGAGGGAGGGCACAACAGCAAACAGGGAAGGGGGGGGATGGCTCTGTGAATGCAGAGGGAAGGGGGTGGAGAGCTGGAGGAAAAATAGACAAGAGGGATGGGTAAGAGAGGGAGAATGGGGAGTGGGCTAGCAGACCCTGGAGAAATCAATGTTTTCATTCCAGGTATTTCATTGTTGCAAGAGGGAGGCAATATCTATCAATGTGATGCAACAAACAGCCTGGTGGAGGAACTCAGTGGATCAAGGAGCATCGTCAAGGGAGAAAAAGTATGGTCAATATTACCAGTTCGAACACTTCTTGATGTTGTTTGGCCCTCTGAATTCCTCCAGCAGATTTTCTTTTATTCCAGATTCCTGCGCCTGCACTCATCACAAGACAAGGTGCAAACAACTGTAGCCATACGACAGGATGCAAGTAAATAATAACGTGGCTCTCTTGGTATTTATGAGACTGTCATGAAGCATGCCATTTTTCTGTAATGAATTGCAAAGTAATGTGTCCTTCGTGGGAAAGCCACCAAAGATGAAAGATAATTGGGAGTGGGTCCATGCACTTAAAATAACAGCAAGGCCAGCTGTGAGGCACGATGACTATTTTTCTTCTTGACGCTGCTCTATCATTGCAAGGGCCACATCCCCACAAATCCTCCATCTATAATTTACCCTCCATTACACAGAAGAGAAAAAAAACCTTTTGGCAAATTTATTCATCTATTTCATGACTTTAGCTTGCTTTATGACTTCCACGATCATTATAATCTCCAATTCCTTTTAAATCACTGTCATTACTTGGAATGATCTGATACTGTACAATTCTAAATTAGTGCACAGAGTTCACAGCTTTCTCTACACATTGTGCAGTTACACAAACACAGGGGGAGTGGGATACCATTCTATTTAACTGCTGGAGTGGAATCATATTCTGACGAAATAACTGTGATATAATTAGCTTCGAGAATCTTTTCTTTCAAAGTCATGCAGCAGGGACATTGTATTTTTTCCAGAGAAGATGATTTATTACTTGCTAAAGATTCGACTACCAGTTGTTGCTTTAAAGCAAAACAAAGAACAAGAAAAAAAAATGATAGGGTTTAAGAAGAAGAGGTGAAGAGAAAAATACAACACGGCAGTTTTAGAACTCAGGATAATGCATTATCTCAATTTCTATCACAATCCACAGCTATCCATCAAATTGTAAAGGTCAGCCAACTCAAAACAGTTGAGGGCTCAACAATTAGCTGGCAGACCAGACATTGAAAGTTTTGGATAACTCTGTTAAAGCCATCTTGATCCCTCAGTTCAGACCTTCAGAGTAGCATGAGAGGTTTACTATGAGGCTGTAGGCTGCTTTTAGATTCTAAGTCATTCCACACTTACCCCAGTGGATTCTGTCATAGCATGTTAATAACATTCTTTCTTCTGACTTCGAGAGAATGGCAGGTGGCAACTTCCCCAGACCACAGAGTCCATGCTGGGACAATCAATGGAGTCCTAAAGGGCTGTTGCCTTGTGAGAGGGTGTCGTCTTCAGGATGAGGTGTTAAATTTAAGACCTGTGCTATCAAAATACAAGTGTTTCCTTCCTGCTTAACAGACAGAAACTGATCAGTTTTAATCGTTGGAAGGATATCCAACATCCAAAAGTAGGAGAAAGGTTGCCCCACCTCCGATCACCCACCAGACTGTAAATAAGGAGAGCGATCATTCAATTAATGGTTTTTAAATCACCCTGGCATAATTACAAGAATCTTGTGCATTAATTAGGCACAGCTGATGAAAAAAGTTGCTAATTGGTTTCATGATGTTAACATCGCAATCAATTAATTAAAAAATTAAGAGTCGTGGCTTTTTGTCCATCTCCAACTTTTTTTTGGATTCAGAATACAACTTTAGAGGAAGTGGCATCAAAAGCGAAACCAGATCTGAAAACCCTGACCTATATATGAACAGTCAGGTGTGAATATAGTGCAACAAGAACTTCCATGTACAGTAGAAGTCCAAATATCCGGATTCCAGATTTTTCAAACACTCAAATGAGCAGGCTTTTGTGTGCATTAGGGTGGAAGCACCACAGATGCAGAGCTGAGACAAGCGACCACACTTAGTACAGGTAATTTTACCATAAAGAAATTCATTTGTATTTTTCTTTTACCATATTAATTTTTATACAGAATTTCAAGCATTTCACAATCTTTCTTTTGCTGTGAAAACATCTTGTTTACATTTTTGTCAAGTTTAGACTTTATTTTTTTAGAAAACTGCTCATTTTGATGCATTTGTTAATGACATTTACGGGCTCATCTCCTTATTCATCCTTAAATTTGGATTTTAAAAGTTCTGCCCGAGAATCCAGAAAATCCGGTCTGACCCAATCCCCGAGCAGACTAGATTTTAGGATTTTTACTGTATCAAGGACCCTGACATCTTTCTTTACACTTGGTCCCTGCATGTCTCCTGAAGAAGGGCTCAGGCACAAAACGTCGGTTATATATCTCCACCTCCTGTGGACACTGCAAGAGCTGCTGAGTACCTCCAGCATTTCGGTGTTTCCACTACAATCACAGGATCTACAGTCTTTTGGTTTTCACTTCCCCACCACTCTCTCACCCACCTGATCTGGTGTAGTTTGTGAGCCTAGACCATTGTAAGTCCTGGGTGTGAAAGCATGACCAGGGGCTCAATTCTTTTTGCATAATAATTTCTCATAAAATTTAGCAAGGAAACATTCTTCTCAGCTTATTTCAATCTTTTTTTCCCCCTTGAAGAGTTGTTTCTCAAAATAATTATAGTTTAAATTAGAAGGACACACCCAGACTTGCATCAAGAACATGAGATGTTGTTGGAGAGGGTGCAGAGGAGATTTATTGGGATGATTCCCGGAATACAAGGGAGAATGTACAAGGAGCTTTTGGTAGCTCTTGGGTTGTATTCATTGGAGTATAGGAGAATGAGAGGAGATCTCATTGAGAATTTTGTACTTTGAAAGGTTTAGATAGGGTGGATCCAAGAAAGATGTTTCCCTTGGTGGGTGAATCAAGGTCTAGGTGTCATAGTCTGAAAATTAGAAGTTTTCCATTTAAAACAGAGATTAGGAAGAACTTCTTTAGCCAGAGGGTCGTGGATCTGTGGAACTCACTGCCGCATACAGCAGTGGAAGCCAGATCACTGGGAGTATTTAAACAAGAAATAGACAAGTATCTAATTAGTGATGGCATCAAGGGATATGGGGAAAAGGCTGGAAATTGGAACTCGTGTAGAGTAGTTTAGTGCAGATTTACAGAACAGACTTGATGGGCCTAATGGCCTGCTTCTGTTCCTTTGTCTTGTGAATCTTGTGAAGTATCAAGATACCCTCACACTGAAAGCATTTCTCACCTTTCCTCTCCTGTGTCCTCCTAACAGTATCCAATTTTCACCTGTTGGCCTGTGCTCTTTCCCCTGACCTTTTTCCCCATCTCCCCAATGTTTTCATTCAGGTGCCTGCCTGCTTTTTACTCATACCTTGAAGAAAGGCTCAGGCCCGAAACTTCAGTTATATATCTTTACCTCCTATGGATGCTGCCAGACCTGCTGAGTTCATCCAGCATTTTTGTACTTTGATTACAATCACAGCATCTGCAGAATTTTGTGTTTCACTCACCTCAGAGACAAACGGCTGTTAGATCAAGTCACCTCCAGGGCTTTAAACTCCATCAGAGGTGCAAACTTACTGATGAAATATTAAAATGAGTCCCTGCTTGTTCTCACAGGTGGATGTAAAAATTCTCACAGCATCATAATGACAAGGAACAATGAGTTATTCTTGACTAATATTTATCTATACCTTTAAAAAAGACAATAAAACCATATAGAACAGTAGTTGGCCCCATGAGCAACAACAATGAGTCGCACTTCAGAGAAGAGGAGGAAAATCTTGTGATATGGTACGAGAGTAACAACCTGAGTATCAATGTGGTCAAGATGAAGGAGATGATCATGGACTTTCGTCAAGACCAGGAATGATCACCCTACACTACACATTTAATAACTCAGCAGTGGAGAGAGTAGAGAGCACAAAGTTCCTTGGAGTTCACTTCACTACTGACCTATCATGGACACTCAACATTTCCTCACTGGTCAGGAAGGTGCAACAGCCACTGTACTTCCTGTGAAGACTGAAGCGGGCAAGGCTACTAGCCACCATGATGTCAACTTTCTACAGGAGCTCTATCAAGAGCATCCTGGCCAACTGCAAGGTTGCAGCAGAGAAATGGAATGGAGATCAATCCACAGGAGCATAAGAGTAGCCGAGAGGATTATTGGAGTCTCACTCCCCTCCCATCAACATGGTTTACCAGGATTGTTGTCTGAAGAGGGAGTGCCAAATCAATGAGGAGCCTTTCCATCCTGTGCACAGCATCTTTCAGCTCCTCCCATCGAGGAAGAGATACGGTATTAAATAAAATAACAGAAAACAATATACCAAAGAATCCAGAGATCTTCCTCCTAAGTAACATAAAAAACAAAGAATTTGGAATTGATTTGGAGGATGCACAAAAAAGATTTGTTAAGATAGCTCTAGCCGTAGCAAAAAAATGTATTATGTCAACCTGGAAATTGGAAGATAATTTGAAAATACAACAATGGTATATAGAAATGAATAAATGTATTCCATTAGAAAAAATAACATATAGTTTAAGAAATAATATTGAAATATTCGAACAAATATGGGAGCCTTACATTAAAGACAATAGCGAAAACCTACCGGGGACAATCATTACCTAAGTTAACGGAAGGAAAAGGAAATGAAAAGAATGGACTCAGTAGAATTTCTGGTGTATTTTTATTGAATGACAACATTGTCTGACTGGTTTAATGTATCCTAGATTGTATACCTTAAATGGACGGGAGGGGGGAGGTAGGGAGGGTGGGATGGGAGGAGGGAGGGGGGGGGAGAAAATGGCACTGTATATGTGTGAAAAGGAAAAAGTGTGTACCATGGTTAATGTGATTTATGGTGTGAAAAATAAAAAATTTTAAAAAAAAAAGAGGAAGAGATACGGGAGTATCTGATCCAGCACCACCAGGCTGAGGAGCAGCCTCTTCCCACAAGCAGTGAGAATGCTGAACGACAAAGGACCTGCTCACACTAACTATCTGAGACTCTCATATTCATGAAACAATATTTATTTATTTGTTTATTTATATGAATACCTGTCCTGCATACTTTTTGTTTGTCTGTATGTGTGCTATGTTTGGTTGTGCGTCTGTGTGTTTTACACCGAGGACTGGAGAACACTGTTTCATCATGTTCTACTTGTGCTATTAGATAATAAACTTGATTTGAAATGCATTTTTTTTAAAAAAGCCAAGTTAGTAAAATGGAGTTAAACAAGAAAATCTGATAAAAATCTAGATTATGCGGAGTGGGATTAACTTTACAGCTGTGTCAATGAATAAATACAAGATCATGATGGGTTGAAGGTTTTTTTTTCTGTACTATATGATTCCATGTGGTAACTTCACAAAAAAGTGTGTCTCAACTGAAAGAAATGTGTCAGACTAATACTGCAAATTCTTGCTCAAGGACGTTCAGAGTAGAGCAGGGATAGAAGCTGGAATTCGAAAGGGTACTGAGGGCAAAAAGGGGTCCTGAAAGGTCTTGGATGCTGAAGGCTTCTTGATCGTATCAGAGCTTTGGATTCAGTGTCTCTAAAGGGACTCTCATTTACCTATTATTAAGGATGCCGACAAGGCAAGGTTGGCGTAGCGGTTATCACAATGTCTTTACAGAGCCAGCGATCAGGACCAGGGTTTGAATCCTGCATCGTCTGTAAGGAGTTTGTATGTTCTCCCCACGTCTGCATAGGTTTTCCCCAGGGGCTCCAGTTTCCTCTCACGGTTCGAAACATACCAGGGGTGTCGGTTAATTGGGTGTAAATTGGACAGTGTGGGCTGGAGGGTCAAAATGCCTGTTACCATGCTATATGTCTCAATTTTTTTTTAAATTAAAATAAATTTAAAATTTAATGCTTCTTCACCGTGCTGGAGGTTTGGATCTGGGCTCTGGTTGCCAATGGTTTGAGCTGAACCGGAGGCTTGTGTGGCTGCAGAGGCTGAGGGAGCAATGGAGGTGAATCCACAGACACTCAGTGACTCTGGAGGGGGACTCTCTCTCGCTCCTCTTTCTCGGACTGTAAGGGGCAGCGGGAAAAGCTTATGCGAATTATGAATTTTTGTCTGGCTTATGGCAGACTAAAGGCAAAACCATGTAATAATACTTTTCGGTTTTATTATGTGACAATAATAGTGTCTGATCTGATCAGATTTGAGAAGTAATGCAGAACACTGACATAAAAACCAACAATCAAAGGCAATTGAATAGGAACAGGAATAAGGAGGGTGACACGGTTGGCATAGTGGTTAGTGCCACACTGTTACAGGCCAGCAATTGGGACCGGGGTTCGAATCCCACACTGTCTGTTAAGAAGTTTGTACATTCTCCCTGTGTCTGCGTGGGTTTACCCGGCGAGCTCCAGTTTCCTCCCACCGTTCAAAAATGTACCGAAGTTTTTGGTGTGATTGAGCAGCATGGGCTCACGGGCAGAAAGGGCCTGTTACTGTGTTGTATGTCTGTATGTCCGCATGAATTGTGCACGGAGGCAAAAATTTTTTAATGAACTGATCTTTCGATCAGTTGTGGATCTGTTAGTTTTTCATTGATAAACTTCTGTCACTTTTCAAATGGTTTACCTACCAATTCAGATGAGCAGTTATAAAGGAGATCCCTTAGCAACACATCCTCAGCTATATAAATTAAAGGAAAAATATTCAAGATAGCAAACATTGAACTTGATATAGATGGCAATAAAAGTAATTGATGCACTGCTGGACGACACCTTGAACAATTTAGCTTCTGTATTACTCATTAAACACACACATAGCTGCTCAGTAAAATGGAGATATAGCTGCTTTTTTATAGCTGTTGCCCCAGCTACTTCACATGCCCCAGCTGACATACAGTATACTTAATGAGGAAATTCACAGCACTCCTAAACTGGATATAATAATATAGCATAACAAGAGTGCAACAGACAAGACAGAAATGGACAGATGCCCAAAACAACTCTTTTGAGAAAAGCAAGACCAACTGTACATCAAGAAATTCTTAGCGTGGTTGGGTGCTATTTAGATTTACATTCAGCCCTCAAAACAGTCAGCGCTATTTACAGATCCACATTAATATGAGAGATATTTGTGACCTTATTTCATTTTGTACTTGTGTAGAACTTAAAGTTTATGACATGTGGGGTGTGATAGAAATTTGTTCAAGTTTCAAACATTCCTTATCTAAAGCACTGATTCAACGTAAGTTCAACGAAATGTAGCTTCAGTACAAATTTCAAGCAGGCTACTGGGGGATTTAATTTTCGTAATTAAATAAAGGCAAACTTAAAAACTCACTAGCACCGGTGGTATCTATGAAAAATTGGATTGTCATGGAGCCCTGCTGGTGTCACTAGTATCTTAAGGTTAAATATAAAATATAGATATATAGCACAGTAACAGGCCCTTCCGGCCAGTGGCAGATTAACCATTAGGCAGAGTAGGCTGAAGCCTAGGGACCTGGAAGGTAAGGGGGCCCGACACAACTGTCACAGGCCTGTGTCGTGCTGCTGGAGCAGAATTTTTAACATGGAGCACTGGAAGAGAGATCTCAGTGTTTTACCCAGAATGCAAAGCGGTGCAGAAACTGTTCTATCTTGCCCACCTTAAAAAGAATACACAAACTGCAACTAAACCATGTGATCTCCTGTAATGACACCATCACACACAGGATCCACCCACTCATCCCCGCTCCTCATCTTCCACCAATGCTCTACTTCAGAAACTTGTCACTCTCTTGGCCCCGCCTCCAGGCCAATAACCACCACGTGTTCCATTCTCCTCATCGGATTCGGCAATGAAAACTGTCAGTCATGCTCGCTCACACCTGTGCGCTGGGCAACCCGATGAGGAGGGGGACCGCGCTTTTTTTTCGCAAAGTAAGAACTCGGAAATGATGGAGGAACTCAGCAGGTCTTGCAGCGTCCATAGGAGGTAAAGACTTAACTATCACTATATTTGTGTGGATCTGAAGTTTACTTTTTTGAAAAAGACTTTTCCTTCTCCAGTGTTATTTTGTATCGAGTCTGTTTTTTTTAGAATTGATTTTATTTATCCTTTCGTAAGTAACAGACTTTTCAAATTATTTGGGGTTAGCAGACGGCTTCGGTAAAGTAAATTTTGTTCGATTTTAATTAAATTTGGCGCTGAACATTTTGGCTCTAACAGTTCGGCTACAACAATTTATCCACTTGTATTTATTATGAAGTGAGGAGCGGTGCTTTGGGCTGTCGTGTGGGACCCTGAACTCAGGAGAGTGGCTGTCGCTCTATCACGTCAAGCTGACCAACATGGCACCATGGGTGCTGGAGGCTTACCAGCGCTTGGCGGTGAGTAAGCGACAGCGGCGGATGGTGGGAGGGAATCTGTTGCTGAGCCCTTTTGGAGGAGCAGAGGCAGGTTGTCTCGTGGCCGGGGATTGGACACCAATACCCTCATGATCCATTATCACTCTCTGCTCCCAGTCCCCCTCTGTCACCCAGTCCCCTCCACCCTCCCTCAGCCCCCACCACCCAGTTCCCCTCTGTCCTCCAGTCCCATTGACTCAGTCATCGCTGGTGAAACTCCAGCGCCCGTAGTACCATTCCGTCAACTTGACGCAATAGAGTGACAGCTGCTGTCCCAAGTGCAGGGTCCCACGTGACAGCCCGAAGCGCCGCTCCTCACCTCATAATATATAATAAGTGAATAAATTGTTACAGCCTAACTGTTAGTCCCAAGAAACAATTTTAATCAATGCTCAATATTTATTATTTTTAATGAAAATTATAATAAATTACATGCCATGTCCATCGCCAAATGCGAGAGCCAGCACCAAACTGCGAATGCCAAAGTGTCCGAAGGGCTACAAGAGTCTTGTTTTTTCACCAAAGTGTCCTGCGCCAAAATAACCACCGCAAAAGTGCGGGCGTCAAAATGTCCAATTCTGCAACCGAACACCAACTGGTGTATTCCCAGCACATACCCGATGGATACAATTAGAATAAGTGAGGGCATCAAACAATTTCACTTTATTATATTCATTGAAGGGTGGGGGCCATGGGGGGAGGCAAGGTCAGGGGGGCATGAGATGGCCTTACTAAAGCTCAGCCTAGGGGCCTGCTACTGCTTTCGGCCCATGAACCCATGCCGCACAATTACACCCAATTGGCTTACAACCCCAATACATTTCGAAAGGTGAAAGGAAACCAGAGCACCCAGAGGAAACCCAAATAGACATAAGCTCCTTAAAGACAACGCCGGATTCGAACCCTGCACATTGGCGCTATAACAGCATTGCGCTAACAGTACCACCCACTAAGCTCAGTGAAATGGAGCCTCAGTATAAATTTCATCCTAGCCACGGGAGGATTTAACTTTAGTACAGTAAAAAACCCCGGTAAACGTCACCCCATAGGTGCCGGATAAGTGGATTTTCTGGTTGCTTGAGATTACGTGTTGTGTGGATTGGTGAACTGACCACTGGGGGGGGGGGGTGTGGGGGGGGGGGGTGCGGGAGATCATTTTTAAACTTTCATATTTTTTTACCTATTTATTTTCCCTGATTTTTTTTGCCGATTGCTTGAAGTTCAGATAATGGGGATTTTATTGTCATTAAATACAGGCAAACTTAAAAACTTACTATTGTAATGAGCCCAGAGGACACATAAACCCAGCAGCAATAGATATTCACCAAGACAAATGGGTACTTAAACAAAAGTTGCTTTTAATTGTCTTTAAACATGAAAACAAAATCTAATTTTAACTTATCAATTATTAACTTAACCTAACAACCCCCTTCTTATCCTAAGCGCACATGTATGTAATGTGTGTGTAAGTTCAGAAAGGTTCTTTGGTTCACAGTCCAATCTCACTTCTCGTTCCTCCAAGTTCACTGGTTACAGGCAATTCTTATACTGTGTACAGAATTTAGCATGTATGAAGTTCACCTAGCTTTGGTGCTTGAAAGGTAAATGGTCAGTTTTCAGAGAGATTTTCAGAGAGAGATTTGTTATTCCAGCACCTCCACAACTCCACTCCAATGTCTTGCTGATGAAACTTTCCCCTTCAGGGTTCTCCAGATGATACCTTCTTTCTTTCAGGTCACCACAGAGTTCCTTTTTGTTTCTCTTATTGCAAGTGAAACATTAGAGAGCCAGTCCTCTCCTCTTGGATGAACCACAAGGGCTTTGACTAGGCCGTCTTCCAAAATGGGGCTTTCCACAAGTCTGCCAGCTTGTCCTGTCCCAATCCCAACAACATCTGCTGGCTGACACTGTCAAGTGATCTCTGCTTCTCTCTCTCTCTCTCTCTCTCACACACTCACACACACACAGAGACTGAGAGAAAGCCTGTTTGACTCCCTCTGTTTGCAAAACTACATGACTCTCTTACAACAGCAAGCCCTCCTGCAGACAATATGCGGCTCCAACAATCTCTTTCATCTGTTGCTTTGGTAAACAACAATCCATTAGTGAAGTTTCTTGAGCACTCTGTAAATCTCTTGCAAAAAAACTGAAAGAAACCACTATGTCTAGCATTAGCAGAGCTCCTGTATTTCAAATAAGATCTGTTTTAAAGTGTTTGCATGTCACCTACTCCAACAAACCTTTCCCAATTTATCTCCAAAAACATTTCTCTATACTCTGCCACACTACCAATGGTGGTATCGATGAAATCCACTGTTTAACACAGCCTAAAGATGGCTTCAACCCCAATAATTTTTAAATGCTTGCTCTGGTAATTGGGAACAGAAAATAAATGCTATTGATATCATATCATGTGAACCAGTAAAGGATAATTAACATTTAATTACATTTAAATATTCAGTGAAATAAATTGGTCAATTTTAATCCTGGCACAGAAAGAAACAAAGTAAATGTTAGATGGTTAAACTGAAATAATAATATCAATGTTTGCACAGCTGCTTAGACCTGGATCTTTGGAAGAGCAATGCTGAAACCCTGGAGTTTCTAACATCACAAACTCCTCAACCAAAACTAAACATAGCAAACATTTTCTGATCAGGAAACATTTGCTGAAAAAAATGAAATAACCTGCAATTCACTACAGGTATTCCCCGACTTACCACCTATGTGATCTATGGCCATCCTCACATATGACTTTAAAAAAAGTTTAAAATAAAGAAAAAACAAAAAGTTGTATTTTTACAGTGAAAGTCAGGACCTATCTATGGAAAATTATGCCTCTCGCGAGAGGTCTTCAAGGGTGACCAACCTCTCGTGAGAGCTGGCCTTGATAGCCGCCATATTGTATTTGATGAACGATAACACGGATACAGTACATTGCATCCATTTTGAGATACGACTGGTCATTCAGAACTGAACAAGGACGTAGTTGAGGAGTACTTGTATTTATAAAGTCAAGCATTCACACTCAAATGTATCAAACCAAAATAGGCTGCAAATTCACATTTACATTTTATAAAAATAGCCATACTCCACAGTAACAGACCCTTTTGGCCAACATGCCCATGATGCCCAATTACATCCAATTGACCCTCAACCCCTGTACGTTTTTGAAGGGTGGAAGGAAACCGGAGCATCATGCAGACACAATGAGAACATATAAACTTAGACAGTGCCAGATTCAAACCCAGGCCCTGGTGCTGTAATAGCGTTGCGTTAACCATTACACTAACCATGCCACCCAATTCAGTCTCATCATTTCAAAACTCAGAGCTATTTTAAGCACTACATTCTTGCATTAATAGAGAAAATGATCTCACAGACATTTTAAGTTAACAGTCCTTCCCACTTATCCAAGTTTTATAAATTCAGAGATAAATGACTAAATCCCTGCAAGTCAGTTCAAGTTTTGCCATCTTTACAATCTGTGAGCGACAGTAAATGAACATTGGCCCAGAAACACTGGAAAGGGTGCCCTAGTTAGTGGGTCAAAGCATTTACAGCTGCAGTGACCTGGGTTGGAATCCGCAGCTGTGTGTAAAGAGTTTGTATGTTTTCCATGTGACTTGCGTGGGTTTCCTCCAAGCTTCAATACATGTGGGACGGGGAGGTTGCAGTTTAATTGGGGTATTCGTTGCAGCTTAGGCTTGTGAGCTCAAAGGACCTGTTACCATGCTATGTGTCAACATTTAAAAAATTTAAAATTTTCAAATTTAAATTTTAAAATGTTTTTTTCTTGCACTAAGCACTAACCATTTCTAGCCTTTCTGTAAGAAGAGCATCCTTTTGAAAGATAGACCCTAAACGTTGAATCAGGAATGAAGCCAATGCACTGTGGCAGTTGAAATAAATTCATTTTAGGGCCAAAGGCAATCTTTTCTCATCTTGTACCATCCAATTTGTACAATTATTGTGCCATTTCCTGGAAACAGTAGACTCCAAGTAAAATTTTGATTAAGAATTTTAAATTACATGTTCAAACTTCAAGCAAAGCATTTCCAATTTGACTCTGAGTCCCTTTCATTAATGTAAATTTTTATTTCAAGTAAAATGCACTGGGAATACGGTGAATTAAGTTTCAGAAAGGGGAAGATTCATTTCTTCAAAATAGTTCCTCTGTAGTGGTCTACTACCACCATAACAGGCTTTGCTCATCTAAGGGACAATTCTGCCAGTTTGTATCCCCTGACTCATTTCTTAATTTTGGATTAAAATAGGAGTTTTTCATACGGAGCAGTTCTATGTTGAAGCAATGTTACACCATCTATTCTAGTTCACAGCATGTGCTGTATTCCCCAGAACCATAAAATTGTACACAACTGATGACTATAAGATGGGAAAATGTGAAACTCTCCATTTTCTTTAAAAGAAGTATATTTTCTTTCAACCTTTTTCTGACTATGACCCCCTCCCACCCCCCCCCCACCCCCCCACAGGACTCTGCTCAAAGTTTATGGGCCCCCTTCCCTGTGGAACAGACAAGTTTTGGTTTCTTCCTTACTTCTCTCCTACCGACTACATAAAAAAAAATATTTATGCTATGTGAAGTGAAAAGGAAACATTTTACTTAAATCTGCTGTAGCCCCAGGAGGGGCCATGGTGGTTTTGTTGAGAATGGCTGATTTAAGTAACAAGAGGTTGTAGGGCTCTGAGAAGCAGAGGGATCTAGAGGCCCATTATTTTCTGCAGCTGAACGGGTACTGTATACAAAAAAAAACAAAAAAAATAACTGCAATAGTTACAAGCCCAGAGGACCCCAAAACCCAGCAGTAATAGATATTCACCAAGACAAATGGTTACTTAATTATTTTTAAACATGAAAATATAATCACACTTTAACTTATCGCTATTAACTTAACTAACCTAACTTAACCCCCTTCTAATTCAAAGCGCACATGTATGTAATGTGTGTGCAAGTTCAGAAAGGTTCTTTGGTTCACAATACAATCTCACTTCTCATTCCTCCAAGTTCATTGGTTGCAGGCAATTCTTATACTTTGCACAGAATTTAACATGTATAAAGTTCACCAGGCTTTAGTGCTCGAAAGGTAAATGGTTACCTCTCAGGAAGGTTATTGTCGATTTTCAGAGAGAGATTTGTTGTTCCAGGATATCCACAACTGATGTACTTCCATTAGTGTCTTGCTGATGAAACTTATTCCTTCAGGGTTCTCCAGATGATAACCTCTTTCTTTCAGGTCACCACGGCGCTCCTTTTTGTTTCTCTTATTGCAAGTGAAATATTAGACAGCCAGTCCTCTCCTCTTACATGAACCACAAGGGCTTTGACTAGGCCGTCTTCCAAAATTGGGCTTTCTGCAAGCCAGCCAGCTTGTCCTGTTCCAATCCCAGCTGCTTCTGCTGTCTATAACACTGTGCAAGTACTCACTCTCTCTCACTCTCTCTCTGCTTGCAAAACCACATGATCCTCTTAGAACAACAAGTTCTCTTCCAGACAATCTGTGGCTCCAACAAGATCTTTCATCTGATGCCTTTTGTAAACAACAATCCATTAGTGAAGTCTCTTGAGCACTCTTCAAAGCTTTTGCAAAAGCTGTTGGCCCTGACATGTCTAGCATGGGGCAGAGCTCCAGTGTTTTAAATAAGATCTGTTTTAAAGTGTTTCTATGTAACATGCTCAAACAAACCTTTCCCAATTATCTCCCAAAAACATATCTATATACTCTGAAACACAATTATTTACTTAATTGAATTAAAAATGGATCATAAATACAAGAAAATAGATGGATAATAAATATGCACAGTAATCCTCGTGCAATAAAAAGGCTTTTGAAATAGTTCAGGTAATATATTTGTGCTGTCAGAGCAGTGTAACATGGGGAGGATCAGGAGCCTGATAGCTGTTGGAAAGAGTAAAAACACAATGCTGGAGAAACTCAGCAGGTCACCCAGTGTCCTTTACATAGCAAAGGTAAAATCACATAACCAACATTTCGGGCTTGAGCCCTTCATCAAGGTATGGAAAAATGTCGGCAGGCATCTGAATAAAAAAATGGGGGGGAAATGGTGGTTGCAAAGGCAGGAGGTGAAGTGAGGGGAAGTGAGGGAGGAGAACTGGAAAGGGGAAGGGAAGGGTAGGGGGAGAGGAGAGGAGGTTAGCAGAAACTGCAAAAGTCGTTGAAAAGAAATGGTTCTCGAACCTATAGGTGCTAGTCTTCAGGCTTCTGTACCTTTTGCCTACATGTAGCAGTGAGAAAATGTTGAGACCAGGGTGATGGAGGTCAGTTATGATGTTGCCTGCACTGGATGTCTTCAATGGATGGGAGATCGGTACATTAGTGATGTGGATTGAGAGTATAAGCATCACCAAATTGAACTCAGCTGCTGGCAATCCACTAAACAAGGCAGATGGATCTTCTGGAGTATACTTCAGAAGCTTATAGCACAGCACTTCCTCAGTGAGTTGTCATACTTCATGCTTCTAAAGTGGGTCCTAACTCACACTTTCATGAGTCAGTAGTGAGAAAGTTACTGACTGAGCCACAGCTGATGCTGCAGGTGACTGCCTAAGTCCAAAGAAGATGACGGAGTCACTTTTAACATCACCCTTTGGTTAATGATTGTGCAGAAGGTTCCTGAAAAAGGAAAGGTTCCTCTTTTATACCCAGGGACTGTTGATGTAATAGTCCTCAGATCTCTCTGCTTCATGTGACAAAACAGAATAGTCCAAGTCTGTGGAAATCAGTGACACAAAAACAGCTGAGTTCTCGGTCTTGTGACAGGCTCCCTCTCAGAAACACTTGCTAGTGCCTCTGCTCCCTCGTCACCTGCATCCCTTAGTGACTTCTACAGATGTCTCATTGAAAGTATTCTGTCAAAGTGAATCACTGAGAGGTACGGGAACTGTTCGGCCCCAAACCACAAGAAACTGCGGACATTTGTGAATCCAGCTGAGGACATCACACAAAGGCCCCCTGCCCTTCATCAACTCCATCTATACTCCCTGTGGCCTTGAAAAGGCAGCCAACGTATCACCCTGGCCACAATCTCTTCAACCATCTCTGATCATAAAGAAGATTCATAAGTGAGAGATCAGTCCCCACATCATTCAAATTAAGAACAGACTCTTTCCCACTGTTACCAGGCTCCTGAATAAACCTCAAAATGTAAAATTATGCTGCCCTTGCTGTGAACCAAAGGACCTCTCTCTGTAATCCCACACTTCTGTACTGTGCCTTACTTGTGTTATGTATGATATGTCTAGCTGAATTGCTCACAAAATTTGTCACTGCATCTTGGTACATGTGAGAATAAGTTTGGACTTGTCTCTGACATCACCTACTGTCAGAAAATCAGCACAGATTAAGTCCATAATTTATTATTCTAATTATCTGCAGATCAGTTTATTTCATTCATGTTACTAACATTTCACTTAAGTATGTTTTTTAAAAGAAGTTTTAAAACCTCCTTGCAGTTTCTCACAGAGTTTTGCATTTTCCAAAATCTGTGCTCTATGAATTCTGGAAACATCTCATCCCTCATTCTTATCATGTAATGGTCATTGGGTCAAACATAGCTACTCAGCAGGTCTCCAGTGTCCACAGGAGATAAGGATATGTTACCAAGTTTCGGGCCTGATCCTTTCCTCAAAGTTCCTTCCGGACACTCCATTCCGGCCTTCTGCCTGCTCTAGACTTTAAAATCTCTGTGCCCACTTCTACAATCAGTGTTTTCCACCCTCCACTACAGACCTCTTCTCCCACTTTTAACCTTCTTCCTCCTCCTAGACACCTCATTCCAGCCTTCTGTTTGCTCTGGACCTTGAAAAATGTTATATATCTTTACCTCCTATGGACGTTGCAAGACCTGCTGAGTTTCTCCAACATTTCTGTGTTTTTACTACAATCACATCTGCAGATTTTTGTGTTTCATACCTAAGCCATGCCCGCCAATGTACTTAGTAAATTCCTCTTTGCAATATTCATTGGAAGTTAATATGCAGGATAAAATACACACTTGGCAATCGCATCTGATCTGGGGCAGGTAAGCTAAAGGTGAATCCAGTCCAGTACACCTTATGTCAAGGGAGGCCAATCAGAAGTATAATTTCCAAGTCCATTTTCCTTCATCTCTTTCTCTCTATCGATCAATAATCCTAACAATTCTTAATGGTGTGGCCTCAGTATCCTTGCTTGCATCGACTTGATGAGGTGAATGGCCTCCAGTGCAATAAAATGCAATCAAAACACACCTGTGACATGGGACGTGTCACATGAAGACATTGTGGAGGAGAAAGAACCATTTGTGATGCTTCCTGTGCATCTGGTCTTGAAAGAATTCATGTAGCATTCCGAAAACCCCCCCCCCCAAAAAATGACATATGTTCCCATGTATTAACTTGTCCGTATATGTGTAGCAAGATGAAAGGAGGTGATGGAAATTTTGTCAAGCTACTAGAAGATCAAACGATTCCAAAGTGCCAAAAAGCAATACAAACTAAATGAAATTCCTCATGAACAGGTTATCCATTTTACATTCCTAGAAGCGAACATAAAAATGCATTACTGTTAGCAAATTACCATCCAGAGTCTATTTTCCGCCTCCATTCTTTCTATCGGGGTGAATCAATATACATGCAAATAGTGTACATATTGCATTAGGCTTCACTGTTGCAAAATTTATTGTGTGTGGAGCCTGGGTTTTACTGAACACGTTTTTTTCTTGATATAACTCTCATCATGCATGAGAAATAACTTCCATTTAGACTTACTTAATGACCTTTAAAAGCTGGATGACAAATTTTATGCCAAATGGACCGTTGCTGTTTTTTAAAACCTGGGACTAATTTATGGAGGAAGTCGAGTCAAATGGTTACATTTATGAAACAAAGTTAATGGCAATCTTATTGAAACCGTTTTTCACAGCTGGCTCAAAGTCCGTCCACTTGATGGCTCAGCTGGTTGGAAACTTGTTGAGAAAATTCTCCGTACTGCAAATGGCTCTTTTTTTTAAAGTGGTAGCAAAGTTCTTCTCTTGGGGGATGTTGTTTGCCAACATTTGTGATCCCACAAGCAACCATCCTTATTGCTTTACTAATTAACATCTCCAAAAAGATGTTTTCCTTTCAGTCATTTTTTTAAAAGGCAGAATAATATCAGGTACAAGAACAATAATATAACGACAGTTTTATGTGGAAAACCTTTTTGATTGCAAGATGTGTAACGTGGTGGCAGATATCTTTGCTTCTAGTTCTAAACTATGCTTTAAGTTATTGTAATTTATTGGTAATATAGCTTTACTTTCTATGGATGCTGTAAGACCTACTGAGTTCCTCAAGCATTTCAGTGCTTTTAATCACAACCACAGCATCTGTAGACTTTCGTATTTTACTCTGTTAAGTTATTGAAATGAACCAGGTTGATCCCAAGTAGGTGAGACCCAAACTGTATGTCTGGGACATGCTGACTGACAGATGTCGGTGCATATGTCACCCTTCTCCATCACTAATCTCCATGTGGAGCCGAGCTGTAGAGTCTGATCATACTGGGATTTCCCAGCATTACACAGGCTGCCTGCCCATTCAATATCAAGCCATCCAGACCGGGCATTGGATTAAAATCAGTTGTTTGTTTCAATTCAACATTTTTTATCATTTAATGGTCAATGAGTTTTAATCTATTTTATGTTGTTGTTAATTATTTAGAACAGCTAATAGCTTTTAAATGTCTTTAAGTATAAGACATTTACAAACTGTTTAAAAACTTGAAATCCTAAATAAAACCCTGCAGATGCAGGAAACCTGAAATAAAACCAGACAATGCAGGAAATCCCTCAGCAGGCCAGGCAACCTCTGTGGGGAGAGAAAGGGAGTTCATGTCTCAGGTCTGATGAAGAGTCTGAAATGAAACGTTAACTTGATGAAATGATTGAAAATGTGAACTATACTTATTTTCTCACAGTTGCTATCTGACTTTTCATTAAAAAGCCTGCCATCTTTGTCATAGATTGGCCACCCCCTCTCATCTTCTTTGGCTTGGCTTCGCGGACAAAGATTTATGGAGGGGGTAAAAAGTCCACGTCAGCTGCAGGCTTGTTTGTGGCTGACAAGTCCGATGCGGGACAGGCAGACACGATTGCAGCGGTTGCAAGGGAAAATTGGTTGGTTGGGGTTGGGTGTTGGGTTTTTCCTCCTTTGCCTTTTGTCAGTGAGGTGGGCTCTGCGGTCTTCTTCAAAGGAGGTTGCTGCCCGCCAAACTGTGAGGCGCCAAGATGCACGGTTTGAGGCGTTATCAGCCCACTGGCGGTGGTCAATGTGGCAGGCACCAAGAGATTTCTTTAGGCAGTCCTTGTACCTTTTCTTTGGTGCACCTCTGTCACGGTGGCCAGTGGAGAGCTCGCCATATAACACGATCTTGGGAAGGCGATGGTCCTCCATTCTGGAGACGTGACCCATCCAGCGCAGCTGGATCTTCAGCAGCGTGGACTCGATGCTGTCGACCTCTGCCATCTCGAGTACTTCGACGTTAGGGGTGTAAGCGCTCCAATGGATGTTGAGGATGGAGCGGAGACAACGCTGGTGGAAACGTTCTAGGAGCCGTAGGTGGTGCCGGTAGAGGACCCATGATTCGGAGCCGAACAGGAGTGTGGGTATGACAACGGCTCTGTATACGCATCTTAGCCTACTGACAAAGCATTTGTCAGGGATGTCTCAAGGTAACTTCACTCTGTGCAGCTATTAGTTATAGTGGCTGTTAATAATAATACCTATTTTACAACTCTGCCACATAACCACCACGTTTTGCTCAGAAACTTCCAAAGTCCGTCTGTCTCCGTAGAAGGAAGCCCCAGGATCGATGTTCTGCATTTTCACTTCATCAGCACCACTGTGTGCCGCTGCAATCGTGTCTGCCTGTCCCGCATCGGACTGGTCAGCCACAAACGAGCCTGCAGCTGACGTGGACTTTTTACCCCCTCCATAAATCTTCGTCTGCGAAGCCAAGCCAAAGAAGAAGACTACTGTAAATTACCAACTATTTAACAGCATCGTGGAAAGAGATATTGAAATATCTGAAAATTTCTCATTGATCTGCAACATTTTTACTCCTATTAATTCCAAGAGTAGGTTTGCAATTATCAGGTTCATATTAAATGTTTGCAGGTAAGAAAAGGATATTAATTTGCACTTTCAAATATTTTCTTGCCACCAAGTTTCCAACTGTGTATAGACCCATCACATGCTTCCTGTGGAGTGCCTTAAGGAACAAACTGGTAAAATTACTTTCCATAAAATAAATACATTTATAAGCATTCATGTTCAATTTAGTTGCTTGGCAATTCATTCCAAGCAGCGTCTTTCCCCCTTAAAATCACAGTTCTACAATTGTACACTTCCTATTTGATTTGGTAAATGAAAATATATAATTTTAGTAAAAATTAAGTTTTCATTTCAGTTCTTGAATGTGGCATTAATTTAAAAAAATGAGTACAGGGTCTTAAGTTGATCCCAATGGTTTTAGATGCAGGATCACGTCAATAGTTGTTCTGACCAAAATCTGACCTATCACACAACGGTTTAAGGAAAAGTTTATTTCCAGCTTGGAGGTGGATTAGCCATGTGACTATTTCCATGTCCCCAAATGTATCTCAGTATGGAGCAGAAGATTATGGATCCAAGATCCACACATCACATACAACCCTGAGATTCTTTCTTCCTGTGGGCCAGACAGAATCTCTACTTATTGGTAAATGTAAATTGTAGTCAAGAAAAAGATACATATACAAAGAGAGAAATGTAAATAAAAGAAGAAATGAAAGCAAACGGACTGTGCAAAAAAAAATCAGCAATAAATAATGTACAGAATAAGACTACTTATGAATTTATTGTTGAGGAATCTGATGGTGGAGGGGTAGCATCTGTTTCTGATGATGTGAGTCTGGTGGCAACTATACCCTTCCTGATGGCAGCAGCGAGAACAGATCCATGTACTGAGTGGTGTAGATCATTGATAATTGCTGCTACTCTCCGACGGCACTGTTCCATATATATTTTCTCGAAGGTGGGGACGGTTTTGCCTGTGATGTACTGGACTGTGTCCATTACCTTTGGCTGTGATATAATTTAAGACCTTCTAAAGTCGTATAAGGTACTAAAGAAATTTAGATCTTGCTTTTTATGTTAGAGACTCTCTCTTCAGCTAACTGCAGAAAATAGGATCATCAACATGTGCATAAAAGATGCAGAGCTGTATACTTCAGGAAACCATTTATAATGGAGGCAAAAGAAAAGATAAAGTTCATTACCTCACTTGTAAACACTTGTTTTGAATCTCTGTAAAAGGTAATATTTTCGTGCTATTCCCTAAGAGAGACACAAGATTATTGAATGTGGCCAGTGCACACACTTTATCATCTACAACCAAAGTGTAGGTTCCCTTTCAGACGGGCATGATACTTGTGGAAGTGGAAACTCCTCTATAAAACAAGGAATTGGCAATTGCTCTTGTTCTCACCTGCATTTTTGATCATCAAACTCCACTCCCCAAAACAAGAGACTGGTGAATCACAACAATATTGCCTCATTATCAATATTCACTTACACAGTAATGCACATAGGTTTAAGATATGCATTAAGAGTTTCCAGTTTTTGGAATGGGCAGCATTGGATCCAACACATGCACAAAGGCCAAATGGTCCATATTTATGCAGCAAAACCATACAATTTGGCCCTTACTGTCGGAGATGGATGAGCGTTAGAACACAGGAACATAATAGGAGCAGGAGTAGTCTATCTGGCTCATCGAACCTGCTATTTACAACAGTCCAGTAACTTCAGGGTTATTACCATTCATAATGGTAATAATACCAAATAATGTATTTTTGAATTCCCTAGCTGCCATCACTAATCTTGGAGTCCATGAAGAGAGTGAACAGGAAAAGCCCATTCAGCCCTCCAGAACAGTCAGATCCAACATTCCTCAAGTCTACCTTTAACAATTCAACTGCACTTCCCTGACCTTTCACCAAAATCCCACATCCCCTCACTGATAAATCTATGTATCCCAGCCTTAAATATGCACAAGGAGACTGCCCCCAAAGATGTGTGGGGCAAGGAGACTCTTCACCTTCAAGGAGGGTGCTGTCCTCTACTCAATCTTAACTGAGTGCCATTTTAGACTGAGACGACATCCTCCAGAATTGGACTCTCCCATGAGAGGAACAAGCCTCTGATCAGTTATCTTGGCTCTCCTTCCTGGAACCTTACATCTTCCAATAGAACCGCCACATCCAAAGAATGTCTACTTTCTCTACACCTGGAGTGGAAGTGGAAGTGGAAATGGAGTTCAGAGAGCCTGATAAGCTGCGCCTCAGCCAGAAACCTTGCTTTAGTCTGGTTTTCTGTTTCTTCCCATTACAATGGAGAAGAAGCATCACATTTAGTACAAATCCAAAGAGTTAATTCCCTCCTGATTTTCATTGTACATTTGTCATTTCTCATGAAGCAAAAAAAAAAGAGTTATCACTCAACAAAAGCCCCCAAGGAAAGAGTGGATCCAATCTTCCAACTTATTCAAATATGTTTTATCAAGTTACAAACCAACACTTTCATTGCAAACTCTAAATTTCTGCAATCACTTCTTAAGTTAAAGGAAAAAAATAATTGAATGGGAAACAGGATATTCTGATATTGCTTGAAAGCTGTTTAAATGTTAATGCCCCTTTTCTAATCATCTGAAAAATTATTTTTTTATCTATAAATTACCTCACACACATTTGAAAGTCTCTGTCAAACATAACTGCATACAGAAATAATTTAATATTTTACTAGATGTTCATTTTCTATATAACAAAAAACATCAGTATTTTTTAAATAGCTTTGAAGGATGAAATTTAAGTGACAATTAGGCAAGGTCAGGTTTTTTAAATCACTGATTTTCACTTGTCATGGACCTGAGACTCCAATAATGTTCCGAGAAAGAAGATTAAATTACCCGTAAGCAAATAGTCCAAAACTATCTGCACCAAACTAATCTACAATATAATTAATTACCTGGCAAACTAAACCTGCTCTTGATTGAAAAAAGTAATATTTTAATCTTACCATTGGCACTAAGACCCCATCGAAATGGAGTGGAACCTTGCATCAGCCAGAGAAGGACCATCTTTCTTAGTGATCAATGTGTTTAGTAAAAACATACCAAAATGCTGGAGGAACTCAGCTGGAGTCCATAGGAGATAAAGATACAGTATTTAACTGATGTTTTGGTCCTGGGCCATTCTTCAAGAAATAAGCCAAAAACAGGAAAGGCCAGAATAGAGACAGTGCTCACTGGGGAGGAGTCCAGACCAACAAAAGGTGTTAATTGGATATGATAAGGGGAGAGGTGGAATTGATCTTGGCTTCGTGAAAGAAGACAGAGGGAAAAAGTGAGAGACAGAGCTGGTGAAGGTGGAAGAAGTGCAGAGGAGGGGGTTTAACAGAAAATGGAGAACTCGATCTTTATCCCATCCAGTTGGAGAGTAGCCAGACATGAAGATGAGACGTTGCTCCACCAATTTGTGGGTGATCTCAGTCTGGCAGTGCAAAAGACCACAGACAGACATGCCAGCAAGGAAATGGGACAGGGAACTGAACAATGAAAACTGGTGGATTGCAATAGAAAAAATAACTATGGGCAGGACAAAGTCATTCAGGCCTTCAAAGCCGCTCATCCATTCAATACAATTGTGATGGATCCCCCATTTCAATACCAAATTCCCAACCCTTAATGCCTCTTATCCAGTAAAATCCTCAGTATCTTGAATTCATGCATCTGTCAACCCAAGCAACCAACAAAAAGAATCTCGGAAGTAAATCAATATTTTTTTTAAATAATAAATAAGAATGTAAAGTAAATGAAGCAACACACAACCCCTTGGTGAAGATGGGAGCAAACATTCAGCCAATGGAGAGCCCAGTTGTGCCCCATCTGCAGCAACTGTTTGAATAAAGTTGTATTGAATAAAATAGTGGCATCTGATGCCGCTCACCACTGGGGCGATTCACCCAAATACTTCTTTGTATTAAGTATATTAGTAAAGTTATCTGTAAACTTGGGGGAGGGTTAATCCTGATGGCGGCAGGGTTAGCCCAGTGGATTGTGCAACATGGTTACAGCACCAGCAACTGGGGTTCAAATTTCAATTTGAATTTTACAAGATATCTGATTAAAGTGAACTTTACATAATTAAGGACAGCAAAACTGATTTTTTTCAAATTACTTTACATTTTGCCCTTTTTTCTCTCAAACATTTAATGCATGGGTATTGTTTATTCTTAAGTGGGTGTCCTACAGGTTAGGCATTGTATGAGGGTGTCTCAGTCAACTAGAAAATTTGCATATCCGGCATCTGCGATCTGCGATCCCCCTAGGTGCCGGTCTCCAAGGGTTTTATTGTATTTAGAAATCTATCACATTCTTAAATATTTGATTGGACCTGTTCTCCTTGGGGTTTTAAAGAATGAAGAATTATCTAATTGAAACATGCAAGATCCCGAGCAGATGTTGAGATGGTTCTACTAGTGCTAGAGTCTCGATCAAGGGGACATACAGTTGTCATTTGAAAGGGGGCAGGCATTTAGAATATAATTTCTTCTCAGAGGGTCTAAGGTCTCTGGAATTTTTCTACTCTAGAGGGTTGTGGCAGCTTCAACAGTATTAAAGAGGAGAGAGCAGGAAAATGAGCATTACATGGAACTGGCACATAGGAAGAGTTGAAGCTGAGGGCACAATCATAGTGAATGATGAGATGGGCTTGAGGGGATAAATGGAATCCCAGCTATGCAGAGGAGTCCATGAGAAACAGGCACAATCTGCAGTAAACAACGGAGGTCAAGAGATAAGGGTACATTGAAAAATAGGGAAGTAAGGCATTCAAAGTGGCAAAAACTGGTAGTAGGTCAAAGCACTGGGGCATTTTTCAGAATCAGTAGTGAAATATTAAAGGAGGATAAAATTAATTTTGAAAGAAAACTGGAAAATAAAAAGAGTTTCTATAGATATATAAGAGGGACGAAGGCAGATAAAGTAAGTGTGGGACCTTTACAGATCAAGGCTGGTGAATTCATAACAGGAAATAGCAATACACAAAAGTTTTGGAGAAACTCAGCATCCAAAGGAAGTGAAGGGTAGCCAATATTTCGGGCCTGAACCCTTCATCGGGAATAAGAAAAGAACAGGTCGATACCTGAATTAAAAAGGTGGGGGGAAGGGGGAGAAGGAGAGGAGAGGAGGGAGGACAGAAGGTGTCTTATAAGAGGTAATTATAGCAGGTGGGAGGGTAGAAGAGACCAAAAGCAGAGAAGCGCTATCTACAGTTCTCATTTCCCTCTTCCTCTTCTTAAAAAAGGACAGAAACAGCTCTTCAAAAATTCTGGTGGATAATTTGGACAATAGACAATAGTGAAACATGTTTTGCAATTATAACATTTTGGCATTTACATGGAATTTTAAACTTGCTCTGAGATGTAAATCCAGTAGAATCAGCTGAATTGCATTTTTATCTCAAGTCCATTCTGAATTGTTGGTACAGCAACAAGTGCTGGTCTAATGGACTATTTACCCAGACATGCAGGATATGAGTTTAATTCCATCACAGCAGCTGAGGAATTTGAACTTAATTCCTCAAATCAGAAATGTTTAAAAAAATGGATAAACATATTAGATCATTATATAATATGACCCACTCATACCCTTTAAAGCAGGAACTCCAAAGCGTGCCACCAAAGCCATAGCAACATTAGAATGACTGAACAAGCCATTGCAGTTATATCGGAATGGCCATCCACTGATAACCCTTTCATTATCTTAAGGTCCTCGAGCACATCACCCCAGGAGATAACTCTTTCTAGAGTCCGTGGACCCAATCTGCTCCACAATTCCTGGTGGGGGCACAATTCTGGTTTGTTCTACAGTAAAACCCTTGGTGTCTGGAATTTAAACAACTGGCAAAAAAAATCAATGAAAATACATTTTAAAAATTAAAATAAATAAATAAGAATAAAATAATAGGTAAATTTAAAATTGTAAAAGTAAATGTTCTCTGAATATGGGAGCAAATATTCGGCCAGCAGAGTGCCTTGGTTGTGCTTTGCTCATAGCAACAGTTTGAATAAAGTTGCATAAAATAGCAATTGTGTCACCCAAGATGAAGAGCTGGTTGATATTGCTTGGCATTGGGGTGACACTTTAAAAATGTCTCCTTATCCCTGCTTAGTAAGAGTTGCCTCAGTCAGCAGCTTTATCTGTAAACTTTGGGAAGGAGGGGTGGTTAATTATCTATAACATTATTATTAGTCTTTTGGGTGGCTCCGTGGGCCCTGCAGATGGAGTGAGGGTTAAATGTTTTCAAAGAATGCGACTGGAAAATAAAGTAAAATTCTTTAAAGTTTATATATTCATGCATGTGAAGTTTGTTCAGAATAAGCACATTATAGCATTTTTGTTTCATAAACTGTTTATCTGATATTCTTGTGCAATAGTCAAGTTTTGGGGACAAATTTTTGGGGTTAAATTTATGGGGTTGATTATTAAATTGATACTACTTGTGATTGTGATAAGTACTGCTAGGTCTGCTTTGTTCATGAATGAGTGAGACAAACACCAGACTGAGTCGAAATCAGGGTTCTTTGTTCTTTATTACCGGATTGTAACACTTGCAACTAACCATGTTAGTCGGAGAATGCATTCTGCCGATATCAGCAAAATGGTGATTTTTTATACCCTTGGATACGTGCTTAGAACATCATCATATCATTACTTGTCCAATGACTAAAACTGTTGCTATCCTTTCCCTGCTAGCTTCCTGCCTCTCAATCCATCAATGTCTCTCTTATCTTGTAAGTACAAGGATGCATTCACATCTTGTTACAGCCCTGTACAGGGTAACTCCTTACACATTCCCATCTCATGATGTTTTACCTTACAGTACCTGTGTCATTAAAAGGCGTCAGGAGCTCGGATGGCAGGGACCATCCGCGATCAGAGTGTCTAGAGCTTGGATGGGTGGGAGGCCGGGGCCTGGGAAAGAGTTTGTGCCTGGGACGTAGGGAGCTTTGGTAGGCGGTTGGCCTGGGTGAGGGTCCGCAGTCAGGGTGACGGGAATTCCAGTGGGTGGCCAGCTGGGGCAAGGATCCTTGGTCAGGGTATCAGGAGCTCAGATGGGCAGGTGGTCAATTCGAGAGTTCATGGCTCAGATGAGTGGGTAGCTGAGGCAAGGGTCTAGGTTTGGGGCGTTGGGAGCTTGGATGGGCAGGCGGCTGAGGCAAAGGTTCATGGTCGGGGCTTTGGGTGCTCAGATGGGCGGGTAGTCGGGGCTAAAAATAGGGGAGGTCGAATTTTACAAAGGTCATATGGAAAAAATGTGATTTTACAGCCAAAAAAGGGAGTGGTTGACTATTACATGAGGTCGACTATTACATGAGTATAAGTGGTATTGTTAATGCAGGTGTATTAGTTAGGAATTGTAAAAGTCAGTCTCAAGCAACCGGAAAATAACTTATCTGGCATCTACCAATCCCCATATTTTCATATCCCTTAATTTCTTGCCACATACCAGAGGTTTACTGTATTACCTTTTTAAAACATCTCAGAGACCTGAAACTTTTAACTCTGTTTATCTCTCTGATGCTGCCTGACCTGTTACACATTTATACTTCAGATTTCCAACACATTTTGATTTGTACTCTGGAAATTACTGAAAAATGTAATGATTTTTCGAAATCTCACTCACTCCAACTTACCCTTTGAAGGTGAGGCTCTAGATAACACCTTTAAGGTTCCAAAAGTTACATATGACACCTAAAAATAACTGGCAGGAAGTTTTAGAGGATTTTAGTGGAGCATGTTATCAATGCCTGCTGCTCAATGATAATTTCTCAAAGAATCTTATTTAAAAAAATTAATTTATTCAAATGTATAAATTCCAAGGATGAGCAGGAATTAATTTTAGTCAGCCTGTACTTGTACTGTTCCACGCTCTATCATTTCAAATTGATGAGAACAATTCATTCAGACACTTAACCAGTCCAAAACAGCCATGATCAATATTACACGATCATGACTTCACACAGACATGATCAATATTACACCAGAGGACAAGAGGGTAGCTGACCGAAAGGCTGGTCCAAGAGATAGGCTTGGAGGAGGAAAGGGACTGTGAGAGGTGGGTAAGTTTAACATGAGAACTGCCTCAAGCCTTCACTGCATGCTACACAAGCTCCTGTTTCTACTCCTACAACAGACTTCACTCATCAAGACCGGTCACACACCTCTCCTACAAACACAGTGTCTGTAGACAATCCTGTTAACCCCTTAATTTCTTGCCGGATACTTCTAATTGTGAATGTTCTCTGACCTCTTTGGCATACTTTGTCTAACCATGCTAATCAGATATAGTTCATGCTATATTTTAAAGATCTCAATCAAGCTTTTTGCAGTTATGTGATTTTCCAGAGCAAAAAAAAATCCTGGAATTATAAGAATGCTTTACCGTGATTGATGGAGCAGTTGGTAAGCTTCTGTGTGCTCTGCGGAGCCTTCAAAGGTTCTGGACAATAGAAAAGATAACTGATGTTCCCAAGTCACCAATATGGATCTGAGGGTGGAATAAGCCAGGACATTGTGATTGAGCTGTGCCAGCTGCAGAAACGCACTGCGGCAAAGAGTCTGGGAAGGAAATCATCCACAAAAGAATTAGCATACCCGCAATGTAATCTCCTCACAAGAGGGTCTGCGCCCAGTAGCATAATCTTGCCTGAGAGTCTGCAATCCAACAGTGTAATGTCCTCACAAGAGGGTCTGCGCCCAGTAGCATAATCTTGCCTGAGAGTCTGCAATCCAACAGTGTAATGTCCTCACAAGAGGGTCTGCGCCCAGTAGCATAATCTTTCCTGAGGGTCTGCATTCCAGCAGTGTAATCTCCTCACAAGAGGGTCTGCGCCCAGTAGCATAATCTTGCCTGAGAGTCTGCATTCCAACAGTGTAATCTCCTCACAAGAGGGTCTGCGCCCAGTAGCATAATCTTCCCTGAGAGTCTGCATTCCAACAGTGTAATCTCCTCACAAGAGGGTCTGCACCCAGTAGCATAATCTTGCCTGAGAGTCTGCATTCCAACAGTGTAATCTCCTCACAAGAGGGTCTGCGCCCAGTAGCATAATCTTGCCTGAGAGTCTGCATTCCAACAGTGTAATCTCCTCACAAGAGGGTCTGCGCCCAGTAGCATAATCTTGCCTGAGAGTCTGCATTCCAGTGTAATCTCCTCACAAGAGGGTCTGCGCCCAGTAGCATAATCTTGCCTGAGAGTCTGCATTCCAACAGTATAATCTCCTCACAAGAGGGTTTGCGCCCAGTAGCATAATCTTGCCTGAGAGTCTGCATTCCAACAGTGTAATCTCCTCACAAGAGGGTCTGCGCCCAGTAGCATAATCTTGCCTGAGAGTCTGCATTCCAACAGTGTAATCTCCTCACAAGAGGGTCTGCGCCCAGTAGCATAATCTTGCCTGAGAGTCTGCATTCCAACAGTGTAATCTCCTCACAAGAGGGTCTGCGCCCAGTAGCATAATCTTGCCTGAGAGTCTGCATTCCAACAGCGTAATCTCCTCAAAAGAGGGTCTGCGCCCAGTAGCATAATCTTCCCTGAGAGTCTGCATTCCAACAGTGTAATCTCCTCACAAGAGGGTCTGCGCCCAGTAGCATAATCTTCCCTGAGAGTCTGCATTCCAACAGTGTAATCTCCTCACAAGAGGGTCTGCGCCCAGTAGCATAATCTTGCCTGAGAGTCTGCATTCCAACAGTGTAATCTCCTCACAAGAGTGTCTGCGCCCAGTAGCATAATCTTGCCTGAGAGTCTGCATTCCAACAGTGTAATCTCCTCACAAGAGGGTCTGCGCCCAGTAGCATAATCTTGCCTGAGAGTCTGCATTCCAACAGTGTAATCTCCTCACAAGAGGGTCTGCGCCCAGTAGCATAATCTTGCCTGAGAGTCTGCATTCCAACAGTATAATCTCCTCACAAGAGGGTTTGCGCCCAGTAGCATAATCTTGCCTGAGAGTCTGCATTCCAACAGTGTAATCTCCTCACAAGAGGGTCTGCGCCCAGTAGCATAATCTTGCCTGAGAGTCTGCATTCCAACAGTGTAATCTCCTCACAAGAGGGTCTGCGCCCAGTAGCATAATCTTCCCTGAGAGTCTGCATTCCAACAGTGTAATCTCCTCACAAGAGGGTCTGCGCCCAGTAGCATAATCTTGCCTGAGAGTCTGCATTCCAACAGTATAATCTCCTCACAAGAGGGTCTGCGCCCAGTAGCATAATCTTCCCTGAGAGTCTGCATCCAACAGTGTAATCTCCTCACAAGAGGGTCTGCGCCCAGTAGCATAATCTTGCCTGAGAGTCTGCATTCCAACAGTATAATCTCCTCACAAGAGGGTTTGCGCCCAGTAGCTTAATCTTGCCTGAGAGTCTGCATTCCAACAGTATAATCTCCTCACAAGAGGGTTTGCGCCCAGTAGCATAATCTTGCCTGAGAGTCTGCATTCCAACAGTATAATCTCCTCACAAGAGGGTCTGCGCCCAGTAGCATAATCTTGCCTGAGAGTCTGCATTCCAACAGTGTAATCTCCTCACAAGAGGGTCTGCGCCCAGTAGCATAATCTTTCCTGAGGGTCTGCATTCCAACAGTGTAATCTCCTCACAAGAGGGTCTGCGCCCAGTAGCATAATCTTGCCTGAGAGTGTGCATTCCAACAGTATAATCTCCTCACAAGAGGGTCTGCGCCCAGTAGCATAATCTTGCCTGAGAGTCTGCATTCCAACAGTATAATCTCCTCACAAGAGGGTCTGCGCCCAGTAGCATAATCTTGCCTGAGAGTGTGCATTCCAACAGTGTAATCTCCTCACAAGAGGGTCTGCACCCAGTAGCATAATCTTTCCTGAGGGTCTGCATTCCAACAGTGTAATCTCCTCACAAGAGGGTCTGCGCCCAGTAGCATAATCTTGCCTGAGAGTCTGCATTCCAACAGTATAATCTCCTCACAAGAGGGTCTGCGCCCAGTAGCATAATCTTGCCTGAGAGTCCGCATTCCAACAGTGTAATCTCCTCACAAGAGGGTCTGCGCCCAGTATCATAATCTTTCCTGAGGGTCTGCATTCCAGCAGTGTAATCTCCTCACAAGAGGGTCTGCGCCCAGTAGCATAATCTTTCCTGAGGGTCTGCATTCCAGCAGTGTAATCTCCTCACAAGAGGGTCTGCGCCCAGTAGCATAATCTTGCCTGAGAGTCTGCATTCCAACAGTGTAATCTCCTCACAAGAGGGTCTGCGCCCAGTAGCATAATCTTTCCTGAGGGTCTGCATTCCAACAGTGTAATCTCCTCACAAGAGGGTCTGCGCCCAGTAGCATAATCTTGCCTGAGAGTCTGCATTCCAACAGTATAATCTCCTCACAAGAGGGTTTGCGCCCAGTAGCATAATCTTGCCTGAGAGTCTGCATTCCAACAGTGTAATCTCCTCACAAGAGGGTCTGCGCCCAGTAGCATAATCTTGCCTGAGAGTCTGCATTCCAACAGTATAATCTCCTCACAAGAGGGTTTGCGCCCAGTAGCATAATCTTGCCTGAGAGTCTGCATTCCAACAGTGTAATCTCCTCACAAGAGGGTCTGCGCCCAGTAGCATAATCTTTCCTGAGGGTCTGCATTCCAACAGTGTAATCTCCTCACAAGAGGGTCTGCGCCCAGTAGCATAATCTTGCCTGAGAGTCTGCATTCCAACAGTATAATCTCCTCACAAGAGGGTTTGCGCCCAGTAGCATAATCTTGCCTGAGAGTCTGCATTCCAACAGTGTAATCTCCTCACAAGAGGGTTTGCGCCCAGTAGCATAATCTTGCCTGAGAGTCTGCATTCCAACAGTGTAATCTCCTCACAAGAGGGTCTGCGCCCAGTAGCATAATCTTTCCTGAGGGTCTGCATTCCAACAGTGTAATCTCCTCACAAGAGGGTCTGCGCCCAGTAGCATAATCTTCCCTGAGGGTCTGCATTCCAGCAGTGTAATCTCCTCACAAGAGGGTCTGCGCCCAGTAGCATAATCTTGCCTGAGAGTCTGCATTCCAACAGTATAATCTCCTCACAAGAGGGTCTGCGCCCAGTAGCATAATCTTGCCTGAGAGTCTGCATTCCAACAGTGTAATCTCCTCACAAGAGGGTCTGCGCCCAGTAGCATAATCTTTCCTGAGGGTCTGCATTCCAACAGTGTAATCTCCTCACAAGAGGGTCTGCGCCCAGTAGCATAATCTTGCCTGAGAGTCTGCATTCCAACAGTATAATCTCCTCACAAGAGGGTCTGCGCCCAGTAGCATAATCTTGCCTGAGAGTCCGCATTCCAACAGTGTAATCTCCTCACAAGAGGGTCTGCGCCCAGTAGCATAATCTTTCCTGAGGGTCTGCATTCCAGCAGTGTAATCTCCTCACAAGAGGGTCTGCGCCCAGTAGCATAATCTTGCCTGAGAGTCTGCATTCCAACAGTGTAATCTCCTCACAAGAGGATCTGCGCCCAGTAGCATAATCTTTCCTGAGGGTCTGCATTCCAACAGTGTAATCTCCTCACAAGAGTGTCTGCGCCCAGTAGCATAATCTTTCCTGAGGGTCTGCATTCCAGCAGTGTAATCTCCTCACAAGAGGGTCTGCGCCCAGTAGCATAATCTTGCCTGAGAGTCTGCATTCCAACAGTGTAATCTCCTCACAAGAGGATCTGCGCCCAGTAGCATAATCTTTCCTGAGGGTCTGCATTCCAACAGTGTAATCTCCTCACAAGAGGGTCTGCGCCCAGTAGCATAATCTTTCCTGAGAGTCTGCATTCCAACAGTGTAATCTCCTCACAAGAGGGTCTGCGCCCAGTAGCATAATCTTTCCTGAGAGTCTGCATTCCAACAGTATAATCTCCTCACAAGAGGGTCTGCGCCCAGTAGCATAATCTTGCCTGAGAGTCCGCATTCCAACAGTGTAATCTCCTCACAAGAGGGTCTGCGCCCAGTAGCATAATCTTTCCTGAGGGTCTGCATTCCAGCAGTGTAATCTCCTCACAAGAGGGTCTGCGCCCAGTAGCATAATCTTTCCTGAGGGTCTGCATTCCAGCAGTGTAATCTCCTCACAAGAGGGTCTGCGCCCAGTAGCATAATCTTGCCTGAGAGTCTGCATTCCAACAGTGTAATCTCCTCACAAGAGGGTCTGCGCCCAGTAGCATAATCTTTCCTGAGGGTCTGCATTCCAACAGTGTAATCTCCTCACAAGAGGGTCTGCGCCCAGTAGCATAATCTTGCCTGAGAGTCTGCATTCCAACAGTATAATCTCCTCACAAGAGGGCTTGCGCCCAGTAGCATAATCTTGCCTGAGAGTCTGCATTCCAACAGTGTAATCTCCTCACAAGAGGGTCTGCGCCCAGTAGCATAATCTTGCCTGAGAGTCTGCATTCCAACAGTGTAATCTCCTCACAAGAGGGTCTGCGCCCAGTAGCATAATCTTTCTTGAGGGTCTGCATTCCAGCAGTGTAATCTCCTCACAAGAGGGTCTGCGCCCAGTAGCATAATCTTTCCTGAGGGTCTGCATTCCAGCAGTGTAATCTCCTCACAAGAGGGTCTGCGCCCAGTAGCATAATCTTGCCTGAGAGTCTGCATTCCAACAGTGTAATCTCCTCACAAGAGGGTCTGCGCCCAGTAGCATAATCTTTCCTGAGGGTCTGCATTCCAACAGTGTAATCTCCTCACAAGAGGGTCTGCGCCCAGTAGCATAATCTTCCCTGAGGGTCTGCATTCCAACAGTGTAATCTCCTCACAAGAGGGTCTGCGCCCAGTAGCATAATCTTTCCTGAGAGTCTGCATTCCAACAGTGTAATCTCCTCACAAGAGGGTCTGCGCCCAGTAGCATAATCTTTCCTGAGGGTCTGCATTCCAACAGTGTAATCTCCTCACAAGAGGGTCTGCGCCCAGTAGCATAATCTTTCCTGAGAGTCTGCATTCCAACAGTGTAATCTCCTCACAAGAGGGTCTGTGCCCAGTAGCATAATCTTTCCTGAGGGTCTGCATTCCAGCAGTGTAATCTCCTCACAAGAGGGTCTGTGCCCAGTAGCATAATCTTGCCTGAGAGTCTGCATTGCAACAGTGTAATCTCCTCACAAGAGGGTCTGCGCCCAGTCGCATAATCTTGCCTGAGAGTCTGCATTCCAACAGCGTAATGTCCTCACAAGAGGGTCTGCGCCCAGTAGCATAATCTTGCCTGAGAGTCTGCATTCCAACAGTGTAATCTCCTCACAAGAGGGTCTGCGCCCAGTAGCATAATCTTGCCTGAGAGTCTGCATTCCAACAGTGTAATCTCCTCACAAGAGGGTCTGCGCCCAGTAGCATAATCTTGCCTGAGAGTCTGCATTCCAACAGTGTAATCTCCTCACAAGAGGGTCTGCGCCCAGTAGCATAATCTTGCCTGAGAGTCTGCATTCCAACAGTGTAATCTCCTCACAAGAGGGTCTGCGCCTAGTAGCATAATCTTGCCTGAGAGTCTGCATTCCAACAGTGTAATCTCCTCACAAGAGGGTCTGCACCCAGTAGTGGTTATGTTGAATGTCTTGAGACCCCTTTGAAAAGATTGTTTGGTTAACGCACATAGCTGACGGATTGTTGTGAAGTAGGTGTTTTTTGTTCTGATAACATCTGCTGAAATTGAGGACAAAGGGGTTGCATTGCATGGGGAGATAAATCTTCAGGATTGACCTTAATAAAGGATATACGAGTTGTAAAATAAAATCTCTTCACAGAGCCACAGTGTAACTCGCCACAAGGGATTGGGTACCTCTAGTCTAATACCCTCACAAGAAGTTTTGCACTACCAAAGTAATCTCTCCAAGATTGTGCGCACACCAGAGATTCTGTGCACCAACACGACAATCCCAGGCAGTAGGATCATCAGAAAATAATCACAGACATGACAGCAGATTCCGCAGTTGTGCCACAAAGTGTGAAACTGTAAGTGTAAATTGGGAAATACAGTATTTTTTGTTTTGTTTCTTAGGAAAATATGATTGTCAGTATTATTGTCAAACATCTGCAGATGCAAAACTTTTTTTTAATCTTAGCCCTTTGTCGCCTCATCATTCATGTGTGTTTTCTCCTGATTCCAGTCACACTTTATTCACATTCCATTCCAGAATGAATGTTCTTTTCAAACGCAACCCCTCAACTAGATTCTCACACGTATGAGAGAAATTCAGCAGGTCACGCAGTGTCTATAGGAAGTAAAAGTTAACTGTGGAAGGGCTCAGGCCTGAAACTGTGGTTATCTTTTACTTCCTATAGATGTTGAGTGACCTGTTGAGTTTTCTAGCACTTTTGTCCGTTGCACAATGAACCCAGTGCCTGCAGATTTTCCTGTTTAATTAAATCCTACGACTGGATTGTCAGTAACCCTATTTAAAGAGCCACATCTCAACCAGCTGAACGAGGAATAAAAAAAGCGGACTTACCTTTTATGGTAAGCTCCTCCGGAGCTGAGGGAGGTGGGGCAAATGGTACAGCAGCGCCGCCCGTCACCGTGAAGTCGAACATACGCGTGAGAAATAGTCATCTTCGTTAATCATAATCCCCCATGCAGCTCTGGGAAATGCAGAGTGGTTCCAGCTGCATGGGGGATTATGAGTATTGAAGACGGCCATTGAACCCACATTAAAACAAAAAGAGGCTCACCCTGCTTGGCTCTGCTGTGCCCTGGTCTGCCTCCCCCCAGCTCAGCTCGGTGAAGGAGCAAGGGGTGGAGGGGGAACAAGAAGAGGACATTTCCTGGTGGCAGGAGGGAGCCCTAACCCCAACACCAAACACTGTGGGTGGTGGCTCCTGGGTCGTGGGCTGACAACATCATTGTGACAACGGCAGTCCAGTCCTAAGCAGCTGCCTTCAGTGGCATTATGGAGCGAGGCAAAGCTTTCTTTACTACTCTAAAAAGGCCTAGAAAGAATGATCAGGTGGCTAGATAAAATTGCACTGTTGGAGGGTCTCAACTGATCAAATGAGTCACCAAGGGCTGAGAAGAGAGGGGCAGTCAATTCTGTGTAGGTACCTGAGATCCTTGCAGGGGGCCAAACTGGGAAGCTTTGAACGGGAGCTGGAAACCATAAGGCACAAGATGACGGCGGAGGCAACATGGCTGTGGAAGCGAGACTGGGTGAATACATGGTCATAGAGCTTGAGAGCAGCAGGGATTACAGATGGGGAGTAGAATGCTTTTCTCCAGCACTGTGCTTTTACTTCAACAAACGTGCCTTTTGTGTTTACTTCAGGAGACCTTTTGTCAGATACTAAGTGCTCAATGGTCAGTGGTCAGAAATTCTATTAAAACATCTCAGTCTAAGTTCCAAGGATGATCTTAAGAATTAAACAATAAAAAAATCTTCAATTTCATTGCACTTTTTTGCCTATTCAAATTGTGTACAACAGGCAACTAAATACTTCAGAAGTGTAATCACTGACGCAATTGTGTGCAGTTTTTGTCACATAACTCCAGGAAAGATATCAATAAGATAGAAAGAGTGCAGATAAGATTTACTAGAGTGTTGCCCTGACTTCAGGAACTGAGTTACAAAGAATCATTAAACAGGTTACGACTTTATTCCCTGGAGAGTAGAAGAACGAGGGGAGATTTGATAGAGGTATTTAAAATTATCAGGTGGATAGACAGACAAAATGTAAATCGGCTTTTTCCACTGAGAGTAGGACATGGGTTAAGAGTGAAAGGGAAAATGTTGAGGGGGAACATCTTCACACAGAGAGTGGTGGGAGTGTGGAACGCGCTTCCAGCTGAAGTGGTGAATGCGGGCTCAATTTTAGCATTTAAGAAGAATTTGGACAGGTGCATGGATGGGAGGGGTATGGAGGGCTATGGACTAAGTGCAGGTGAGTGGGACTAGGCAAAAAAAGATGGTTAAGCACAGACTAGAAGGGGCCTGTTTCTGTGCTGTAATGTTTAATGATTCAATATCAGAAAAATATTTGTGCACAGAGTGATCCAACATCGAACAGCTGTTATGATGCTGTGTGAGGAGTATCTGTTGACCAGCACACCTGTGTATCTTTAAAATACTAGCATGGGATTTTCTTTACATCCAAATGGATTCACAGTTTAACATGTCATCCCAAAGGGCACCTCCAACAACCCCACATTCCCTCAGGACTGGTTTAGCCGAAATTTATGAGCTCATGAGTCAGAATCAAGACCCGAACCCACAGATTTCGGAGTCAGCTGTGAGTGGAAGCCATCGGTGCTCTGTGATTAGTAAGGGATGGCTTAAAGTGGGATGTGAGTAGGAAGGGAAGGTTAAGAATCACTGCCCTAGATCCAATTGTTACTGAAATATCTTGCTTGAGAAAAATTGTTGAGGTTAAAATCAGAAAATTCTTCAAATAATTCTTTTTCTTAGAGAACTGAATTTTTTTTTTCTTACTTCAAACTTTTAAGTGCATTATTAGTGCTATTTTAAAAATGAATTTGTAAGTGTGTGTGATCCTGGTTTTGAGAACTACAGCTTGGGGAATTTGATCAGGTTTTGGAATTCAGATTGTGTGCCACAGGCAACAAAATCCTTTGGAAGTGTAATCACTGATGCAAAATCAGAAACAAGGCAGAATATTTAGTGCACAGAAATTTTCAGATAGTCTCGGATTCGTTTTGGATACTTACAGAAATAGGACAGTACAACTATGTTCTTTACTATTGGAAACCACCCTTCCCCCACCTTTGACGATTACAGTTGAGATAATTACAAATGACATCGTCTGCTTCAAAGATTAATTGAGAAGAGTATAAATGTTGATAACTTGAAAACATTATTCTCATTTGAATTTATCTTTTATTTTGTGAACATATCCTAAAAGGTTGCTTTCATTTACTTTGCATCCAAAAATGTATACTGGATACTTTAAAATTGATTGTTTGTGACTTTGTAAGCATTCCAAGACTGGTTCTTTAAAAGCTTTTTCAGTAATGAAATCGCTAATTTCCTAATCAGTTTAAAAATGTTCCAATGCCATTCCTTGTCATGGCACTTAGATATAAATTGTTGAGGGGAAATAAACTGAATTGGATTAATAAAGGGGTTTTTTGTTATACCATTTTTCTGTAAAAGCTGAATAACAGCATTAGAGACTAGAACGAATCGATTCATTTCTAAACCAATTAACCTTCCACAAGGGAGAAAATGGAGGAGACGTAATGATTTCAGGCTGGAGGTCAGTTTGTGACAGAGACGTGTCTGACACAGATTACATTAGCATTCCTGGGGAAGTGAAGAGTTGTAATATCGGTCTGAGCTGAATTAACATTCCATGCTTGATTACAAATGGCACACGTTGATGACCCAGCTATTTAGCTAATTAAAGGTTGCATTGAAAGATTTGACCCAGTGCACAGGATGGAATTATGACAGCTAACCAAGTCTGAGATATGCTTCTCCATCCTCCCAAAAATAGAGAGCAATAGCCGAGTAAAAAAAGGTTTTGAAAAGGCACCTCCAACCTTGCACAAAACACGTATGGTAATGAATGGAGAGGAACAGGTGTCCTTGTGGGTGGTTTATGGCATTTGTTCTAATATTCAATTAAAATAGTTCAAGATCAAAACTTTTTTCTGGTAGTGCTTGAATAATATGCAAGGTACCAACCTTCCAAGCTATTCGGTTTCCTTTTGTGTCGTGCTCCATGGCTACGGGAAAATCGCCCCTTTCGTAAAACTTTCGGAATGCCGTTGGTTTTGTGCGTCTTTCTTGAAATGCGCCAGCTGCTGGAGGTCCGGCGTGCTAAACAAGGGATGAAGTTGAAGAGTTAGATATCGATTGGGGTTAAACCAAAGGGAGGACGTACATTTGTGGAATCCTTTATACAACTTCGAAATGAATCATGATCAACAAATTTAAGTTTTTAAGTGTGGTCAAAGTCAGAAACTGTAGGATACTTAAAAATATGAACTAATCTGTATCTGCAACTTAAGAATATAAGGAATGGATACAGAAGTCGGCCTTCTGGCCCATTGAGCCTGCTCCGACATTCAATGTGATCATGGCTGATCTAATGATCAGCTCATCTCCACCCACCTGACTTTTCCCCATATCCCCTACTATGTAAAAATCTATCCCGTCTTGTCCTAAATATATTTACTAAGGTAGTTTCCACTGCTTCAATGGGCAGCAAAACCCACAGATTCACCACCTTTGGGAACAGCAGTTCCTCCTCATCTCCACCCTAACTCCACTACCCTGGATCTTGAGCCTATGTCCCCTTGTTCTAGACTTCCCCACCAATATAAACAACTTACCTACCCCTATCTTATCTATGCCTTTCATAATTATATACATTTCTATCAGATCCCCTCTCATTCTTTAAATTCCAGCGAGTACAGCTCCAGACGACTCAATCTCTCCTCATAGGCTAACCCCCTCATCTGTGGAATCAACCTGGTGAACCTCTTCTGCACTGCCTCCAAAGCCAACACATCCTTCCTCAGATAAGGGGTCCAGACTGCATACAGCACTCCAATTGCGGCCTCACCAGTACCCTGTACAGTTTCATCATTATCCCCCTGCTCCTAAATTCAATCTCTCTAGCAAGGAAGACCAATATTCCATTTTCCTGCTGAACCTGCAAACCAACCTTTTGCGATTCATGCACAGGCACTCCCAAGTCCTTCTGCACAGCAGCATACTGCCATCACTTTCCAATTAAATAATAATCTGATCTTCCATTTTTCCTTCAAAAGTGGATAATCTCACATTTACCAACATTGTTCTCCATCTGCCATACCCTTGCCCATTCACTTAATCTATCTATATCTCTCTGCAGATTCTCCGTAGGCTCTGCACAATCTGCTTTTCCACTCAACTTAGTGTCATCAGCAAATTTAGGCACACTAAACTATGTCCCCTCTTGCAGATCATTAACGGGTACAGACCCAGGGAGAGCAGGGAGCGGAGACACAGCACTCTCCCGAAGTGTCCTACCACCCAGTCCAACTGCTGATGGATCCATACAGGCTTTAAGTGGCCTGTTAAAAGAGCAGACTGTGTTTTATTTAAAATCCTGCGACCACAGGATCTGGGCCCAAGATGGCAGTGCCTGTGTTCGGCAGTGGCCTGGGGGTTTCAGAATCTTGGGGATCAGTGGACTGGCGCAGGGCACCAATACCAGGGAGAATATCCCCTGTTGAAAAGGAGGAGGAGAACCCCTAAGACAGTAACCATGGTGGCAGACCAGAGAGGGGCTCTGCGGCTGAAGGTCACACACCAGGAGGCGAGCTATTGGCAACTTGCGAGTGAGAAATCCACACAGGCCACGGGCTGCTGGCGACAAGGTCAAAGGACTTACACCAGGTTCCGGACTTCCGGAGCCTGGCTTATGAGAACCAGGTATCAGAACTGGGATTGAGAGGGTGCTGAGGAGAAGAAGGGCTCCTGAAGGGCCCTGGGCCCTGAAGGCTTGTTCCTCATGTCGGAGGTTTGGATCTGGGCTCGGGTTGCCAATGGTTTGAACTGAACTCAAGTCTTGTGCAGCTGTACAGGCTGTGGGAGTGTAGAGGCAAATCCATGGACAGTCAGTGTCTCTTGGGGTGTGGGGGGGGGGGGGGGGGGAGAACTCTCTTTTCTCTCTGACTGTAAGGGATGGTGGGCATTACTATGCTAATGGAAAATCTTTGTCTGCTTTATGGCAGACTAAAGCCAATTTTGTGAAATATTACATTTCTGCTTTATTACATGACAATAAATAGTATCTGCTCTAATTTGACCTTAAATAGACATGAGCACTCAACACTTGTGACAACTCCACTTTTAAGGGTTAATGATTCCGCTATCATAACCATCTTGGTCTTGCCTCTATTCTTGAATTTCACACTTTAGTAAATCTCAGAAAAATGTAGGCCAAAGTCTCACCACCCAAATTGCTCCCAAAGTCTGAAGTCCCAAGCAGCTGTTAACAAACAGGCCAAATGAGTAATTTTGTTCCAAATTTGAATTGTGTCTGGGGAGAACATTTTGAACTAGATTAAATAAGGGCATTGATTGTGAGTATCACACAAATCATTGCTTCAACTCAGAATCATATTGTATTTGTTTAAGCACAATTTCCCAGAGAATATTGGCATACATACACTAACTGCACTTTGTGACAGCAGTATAAATATATCAAAACAAAACTACCTGGTCAGCACATATGACAAACTGGTTGGTTAATTGCTAAAACATCCAAATCATGGAACAAGGCCAAGAAGAAGGAGACCATCATTTGTCGAAAGAGTGATTCAGTTAGGTAAACTTCAAGACCACGTACCTGATCAATTAACTACCTAAATGTTGTACATGCCTAGTAGTATGTTTTACATAAAAACCATGAGCAGGCTAAATTGGCCATTCAATCTGCTCGTGATGGCCCTGTGCCATAGGTTTCTTCCCTTCTTCGATTCCCTTGATGTCTTAAATTTTATTGAATAAAGGTCCCTGGATCAGAGAACTCAAAACACCCACCAATCTTGGAGTGAAGAAATTACTCCTTTTTTCAGTCCTTGATGGAGGACTGTGCAAATACTTGAGTGGCATTCACTACAATGGCTGAGAGGACTATTGCTCCATCATAAGTTTACCCTCTAATCCCTCTCCAAAATATGAATCGATAAAGGGATGTCAACATTTGCAAACCAAGGATGAAATGGTAGCTAAAACATAGTCTCAGTCCTTCAGATGTGATTGAATTTAATTTGAGAAATTAAAGATGTCTTTTTAATGGTTAGTTTAAGAGTTAGTTTGAGAGTTAATTTGAGAGTTAGTATGTCATTATTACACAGTGCTAGCAACCCGGGTTCAAATATAGCGCTGTCTGTAAAGCATTCGTACATTCTCCCCGTGTCTGTGTGGGTTTTCCTTGGGTGCTCCGGTTTCCTCCCACCCTTCCGAAATATAACCATAACCATATAACTGTTTACAGCACGGAAACAGGCCATGTCGGCCCTTCAAGTCCGTACCGGTTCGTATTGGGGTTGTAGATTAATTAGGGTATTTGGGTGGCATGGGCTCAATGCATGGAAGGACATGTTAGCATGCTGTATGTTTAAATTTCCTCCACCTATACAGATCACAGCAATGATCGTTAAACATCTACATGGCTTTTGATATTATGATAGATGGATGCACAGTGGCAGTTGAGGGGCACCTCATTCAACTAGGGAAGGATTATCATTAATCTCTCGGTCTAGCCCGGCCGCTTGCATCTGGGATAGGGTCAAGAGCAGGAATTCAGACAAGAATTTCCCTGGCTTGGTCCTGACCCCACATTCCTTTTTCCATTAACAGGTGTATTTGCCTTTTGTAGAATATCCTGTGGTTTGGGGATATGTGGGAAGTGAATATTGTGATATCTATTACAATAGTATGGAACATGTCACACAAAATGCATGGTTTTTTTTGTCATTGTCAAGAAGTAGCAAAAAATATATTAGAGGGATATATTGTGGCATTCACAGTGAAGTACCTGGCCTTCCAAATGGAACACTGAGCTAAAATTTACTCAATTCATTCCAATTTTCTTGTTTGATCAAAATGCAGAGGTTTGCTTTTTTTTGAGTGTATACAATAATTTCATCAGGTAGCCCTCCAAATATTTACATTTTAGTTTAGATGTATTTTCACTTTTGCTACAAAGGAAGAACTTTATTCTGCAGCAACCCTTGAGGGAGAAATTGTCCAACCGAATTTCACTGCTTCCATTCTGATCAGAATTTGAAAGCATGAGGGAAAGACTTGCGTCATTTTCAACCCAATGTTTCCGCCAAGAAATTACCTGATTTGTAGCCTAATATGGGAACAAGTTGTCAAAAATCATACCATCGCAAATGAAATGGACTGCACACGATGGAATTTGTTTGTTTCACCACTCATCCACCAGATGCAAGTGTTGATGGCAAGACCAACGCTTACTGCATGTGTTGTCACCCATGAGAAGGTGGTGATGGACCACCCTCTTAAACTGCTTCATCTCTTTTGCTTGAGAGTTTTCCCACAATGCTGTAGGCTGGGGAGTGCTGTTCCCACACTGCTGTTGGCTAGGGAGCCTCAGGACATAAAATCAGTGATGAGGTATACAAGAAGATATCCCTCCAAGCCAGGGTGTTGCATGCTGTATGTTTGGAGGGCTATGGAGTGGGTGCAGGTCAGTGGGACTAGACAAAAAAAAATGATTCGGCACAGACTAGAAGGGCCAAAGGGACTGGTTTCTGTGCTTTATTGATCTATGGTTTCTCATGTGCCTACTGTCATGGGCTTTCTCGGCAACAGAGATGTGGATTTGGCAGGTACTGTCAGAGTAATCGACACAGAGTCACTGCAATTTGTATTGTAGGTGGAGCACACTGATGCACTGATGATGGACATAATAAATATTCAGGGTAAGCTGCCAACCCACTACCTTCTTTTTCCTGTGGAATATCAAGATTCCTGAGTGCTGCTGGATCAATACTTCTGATCAGCTTTAAACAAGGTCTTCAGGTTCTTGCAGCTACAGACATAATATACCACCACACATATTCATTGCATTAAAAATATATTTTGTAGTCTCCACCTTAAATTATAAAAATGCAAATGATGGAAGTTTTATTTCCATGATATGGTCAGTTCGTAGGATAGCCAATCTGGAAGCCCAATGGTGAAGTTTATTATCAAATCCATTCTTTATATGTGCTGACAGTTTTCATTGATAAAGCCAGGCAGGTACTCCATGACCAATTCTCAAAACACTTCATCATGGTAAATGTCAAGGCCGCTGGCTGATATTTAAACAGGTGGGTCATCTTACTCTTCTTGGACACAGGAATAATGGATGCACTATCAAAGCAGGTGTGAACCTCCAACCGCTGAAGGGGATGAATATGTTCATAAAAACTCCACCCAGTTGGTTCACATAGGTCCTAAGAATCTGGCCAGATACATCGTCTGGGTTGGATGTTTTCCAAGGATTCACCCTCCTCAAAGGTCCATTTGCTCAGCCTTCGAAACTGGGAGCTCAGGGTCACCGGACTAGTTTCGAGAGGTTTAAGTTAAAATTGAATATAATTTATTGTTTTGCCAAGAAATTTGCAGCACAAAGTGAAATTTGATTGCAAAAATTACTGCCAAAAGTTATCGAGGTAGCTCAGTTAAAAAATACATTTTCTGGACAATTGGAAACTAGTTTAAATTAAGGGATTCTGGCTACACACCAGGAATCATCCAACTTAGATCACTAATCCTCTTGTTCTCCATTCTATCATCAGTGGAAATAATTTATTTCGCTCTACCAAGTTGAGTATATTTATCATTTGAACTTGATTAGATCAGACTTCAATCTTCTAAAATCCATGCAATGCAAGTCAGGTTTATACAAATGTCCTGATTGGTTAACCCTTTTAACCTTAATTTTATTCTGGTGAATTAGTGCTGTCTCCCTTCCAAAATCATTAAATCGTTCAGAACTCACTACAATGCCAGAGGAGCCCTGCTGATCTATTTCAAAGCTTTGGGTTGTCCTTGTCTACATCATATCAGTGACTCTGTGAAGCTTTCTTAATTGAAAACTTTAAAAAATGTAGTCTCCAAGATTCAAGATTAAAGATTATTTTATTGTCATGTAATAAAACAGACAATGGAATATTACACAAAATTTCCTTTAGTCTGACAAAAGCTGACAAAGAGTTGCCATCAGCAGAAATTGCTCAACACCCCTTACAGTTAGTGTGATAGTACAGACCTATCACCAATGTATATAGTTACAGTATCTCGAGTATAATGAGTTAGAGAAAAAGAAGCAAAGGAGAGTTCCCCCAAAGTCACTGTGTCTGTGGATTCTCCTGCAGCCTCCCCAGCTACACAGCCTTCAGACCAAACCATGAACAAACTGAGCTCCAGCTCCAAAATTCTGACACTATCAGGAAACCCTCAGTGCCCTTGACGCCCTCTTGCATCTCGGTTCCGATATCCAGTACCCCTTCAGCCAGTCTCCAAAAGTCTGCAGCCTGGTGTTCACCAGCAGCTTAGAGCACACATGCGTTCTTCTCCTCAAGTCACCAGTAGCTTGCCGCTTGTGTGCTCTTCAGCCTCAGTGCCCCTCACTGATCCACCAACGTGGTAACCATCCTGTGGGTTGTTTCCTTCTCAAATGGGGGGTGCTCTCACCATCTTCTGGTGCCCTAAGCCAGTCCTCCACCTCCCCAAAGTCTGAAACCTATTGAGCCACTGCCATACATAGACATCGCCATCTTGGGCCCAGACCCTGCAGTTGCAAGATTTTAAAGCCTGTACAGAGCTGACGGCAGTCAAACTGGGTGGTTGGACCCACGGGAGAGCACTGGGTCTCCGCTCCAGCGGCAACGCTGTCGTTACAACAGCTCTGGCAGCACAACTATTTTTTTCCCAATCAATTTTACACTGTTTGGTAGAACCAACATTTAAAACAATTTCCCTGTAACTGTCTCAAATTGTTCCGTGAAGAAATAGCCCACAATTCCTAAAGTGCGTTCAGCAATTTGATGAGAGCGAGGTCTTCCGATGAAGGATCTTCAAGGTCAAATATTAGACCTGATTCTCTTCGCATAAATGTGGCTTGATCTGTTAAATATTTCTGGCATTTTCTGTTGTGATTTTCAATATCCAGCATCTGCTGATTTTTTGCTTTTCCTGGATTTTAGTATCCAGATTATGCAGCCTTAATGTAGCAATAGAATAATCTAATACTCATGCTTTGGTTAAGTGTTTCTATACTCAGGCATAGTGTATATCTAAAATATTCAACAGAAAATCAATATAAATGAAGCATTGGGAGTAGTCCAAAGGAGATTCTCCAAGTTAGTTTCCAGGATGAGGGTGTTGCCTAGTTGAGTGTCTGGGTCTGTATTGCTAAAAGTTTAGAAGAATGAGGGCTGTCATTAATAAAACATATCAAGGGGCTTTGATAGGCAAGATGTTCAGATGCTCCCACCAGTGGGAGATTCATGAGTCAGGAGACCTATGTACAAAATTAGAGGAAGGTCATTCAAAAGTGAGGTGTATCTAAGTTTCTTCTCTCAGAGATGGTGAATCTTTGGAGTTTTCTGCCCCTGAGGATGTAGAGGACAGATCATATATATTCAAAAAGGAGAGAGATAAATATTTGAAAGACTGAGGAATTAAAGATTATGGGGAAGGACAAGGAAAAGAAGTTGAGGCCCACTCAGATAGGCCACAATCATACTGAATGGAGGGTGGGGTAGGCCTGAGAGGCAGTGGCCCGCTCCTGATCCAATTTTCTGGTGAGTAAGGGAGGAATGCTGGGCAAGATGGAAAATTTTCCTACTCTTTTCAGCCTATTGCCAGAGGATTTTTTTTTAAATCCTGTGGTAATGATAAAGGAAGCCTTGTTGAGGTTGCATAGTTACAAAGGGGTGTGGGAAAGACAGGGTCATCAATATGAATTGGACAATGAGGCTTCTGTATGGAAATAAATACAAACTGGACTTAACCAGTGAGAATATCAAACTGATGTAAATGCATCCATGTCAAAGTTAAATAGATACATGAAAGCGAACATAGGCAGAATCACAGACAACAGTGAGGAAGTATGCAGGAGTGAGATAGATCAGCTAGTTGTTTCAAAGGTGGTGCTTCATGTTCACATGACCAAAGATAAACTGGCTTGATTCTTTTCTAATATTAACCCTACTTGTGACAGATGCAAATCTGATATTGCTACATTGACACACATGTCTTGGTCCTGTCCATCCTCAGAAATCGATTGGAAAGAAATTTTTAACACCTCTTCAACTATATTTCAGGAGGAGTTATGACCCAATCCAATATCTGCTCTTTCTGGGGTTACTGAACCAGACATTGGGATTTTTTTCTATACCTGCGCAACGGGTTGTGGCCCTCTCTACATTGTTGGCGAGAAGAGCCATCTTATCCGAATGGACAGACTCTCGGCTTCCAACAGTGCTTCAAGGGTTCTCTCATATTACGTCCTGTTTGTTTATTTAAAAAATTAGATATCGTGTACTTGACTCATCGGTGAAATTTGAAGAGACATGGCAACCTTTTATCTCTTATTTTCATTGGATGTAAATGTTTTTAATGTGATTAGAAGTACTCATTCTTCTAGATGAGATATAGTCCTACCTTTGCTTTTTCATTCACAGTCTCAAAAGCTACAAAATATATGTAACCCAAAGGATAAGCTGCTCAGATGTTTTGCTTTTTTGATTAGTTTCCTTTTTTTTTTACAATAGAGTAGGTTAGGTAGGTTTTTGTTAATTTATATATAGTATACAAACAATATTTTTCTGTCTTTTCTGTCTTCATCCAGTGCAATGGAGGGAGGACCAAGTTTATACTGTTTGAAATTTTATCTTGATATATATACACATGTGATATTGTATTTTCAGTTTCATTCCCTTTTCATTGTACTGTATTTATTATAAAAATCAATAAAAAAGATTGAAAAAAAGATTAGCTAGTTGTGTTCTGTCACATCAACCTTGCACTCAACATTAGCAAAACTAAGGAATTGATTGTGGACTTCAGGAAGGGGAAGCCAGGAGAACACAAACCAGTCCTCATCGAGGGGCCAGCAGTAGAGAGGATAAGAAACCTTCAATTCCTGGGTATTTCCACAAGTGTTACCATGATAACGCCTCAAACCGTGCATCTTGGCGCCTCACAGTTTGGCGGGCAGCAACCTCCTTTGCAGAAGACCGCAGAGCCCGCCTCACTGACAAAAGGCAAAGGAGGAAAAACCCAACACCCAACCCCAACCAACCAATTTTCCCCTGCAACTGTGTCTGCCTGTCCCGCATCGGACTTGTCAGCCACAAACGAGCCTGCAGCTGACGTGGACTTTTACCCCCTCCATAAATCTTCGTCCGCAAAGCCAAGCCAAAGACCATGGAGAGCATTCTGACTAGTTGTATCAATGTCTGGTATGGAGGAGTCAATGCATAGGACAGGAGGGTTGCAAACTTCACCAGCGCCGTGATGGGCATTAGTCTACACTCTGTCAAGGACATCTTTAAGAAAGCAGCTTTGATCATCAATGACCCTCACCACCCTTTTCTCAGAGCTACCATCAGGAAGGTGGTACAAGAGCCTGAATACATAAAGCACTTTCAAGCAGGAAAATCACCAGTCTGTAAAGGTGGAGGTTCTTCGCCCTTATGACTTTCTGAAGGCACTGTGGCCAGTTCCGAGCGCCGATTCCAACTCTTCTCGGGGAGGGTCATCGGAGGACCACAGCTCTCCGCCACCTGACCTGAATGTACAGCTGCTGCAAGTGGCTGGTTAGGAACAGGCTAATGATGCCATCAGCCCACGACCCAACTCCCCACTCACCCATCTCCCTTCATGACCCCCTCAAGGCAGGGACGGTGGACGGGAGCCGGCGGGGCAGCAGGAGCCATCGGAGCCGGTGGGAGCTATCAGGGGGGCATCCAGTGCGGGTTGCAACAGCCACACTGGGCCACTTCGGCCTTCGGGGCCGCTCTCTGCGGCTCAAAGCGCAGCAGATCAATGGCCGTCTTCCCTATCCATAATCCCCCAAGCAGCTGGAACTGTTCCGGGAACCACAGAATGGTTCGTGGGCGATTATGGTTAGGGAAGACTGCCATTACTCTGCTGTGTATTTATGAGGGGCGGCACCAGTCGCACCACCTCCATCGGTTTCGGCGGGTGCTATGAGGCACCTCTGGATATGAATGGTACACTGGAGCAGCCTTTTAGGGCTGCTGTCTGAAAGGTAAGTTTTTAGTTTTCGATCCGCTCCTGTAGCCGGCCTCCAGGAGGAGGCCTGACATGAAATGGCCTATACACTCAATCTTACAAAAACAGCTTCTTCCTCTCCACCATCAGATTTCTCAATGGACAATGAGCCTATAGACACTACCACACTTTTTCACTTTTTTTGCTCTTTTTTTTCCAATTCTCGTATTTACAGAATTACAGTAATTTTGCACCTTGTTCTGCACTATACTGCTTTCATGACACATGTTCATGACAATAAGCCTGATTCTAATTCTGATAGGGATAATGTTATTGAGAAAGGGTGGATGAAGTCTTGAATAAATGTATAAAGGGCATAGATTATAAGGCATGTTCTGTGCCAGAAAAAAAATAGAAGAAACAATGGCCCATTGACTCCATTGTTCCTTGAATATCTTTGGCTTGGTTTCGCGGACGAAGATTTATGGAGGGGGTAAAAAGTCCACGTCAGCTGCAGGCTCGTTTGTGGCTGACAAGTCCGATGCGGGATAGGCAGACACGGTTGCAGCGGTTGCAGGGGAAAATTGGTTGGTTGGGGTTGGGTGTTGGGTTTTTCCTCCTTGAATATAGGAGCATGCTAAATCAGTTGAAGGAGCTCTGCGAGTTAAGTGGTGTCAGTGGGAGAAAGAGAATTATTTTCTTTCACTGCTGCTGCTTGGCCGGTTGAATTCCACCAGTTATTTGCTTTTTGCTCTAGATTCCAGCCTTTCATGTGCACTGCTATTCAGATTTCAGATTTATTGCCAGAGTGCATACATGACATCACATACAACTACACTCCCTTCGTATAAGAGTATTCTTTCTTTAACCTCCAACTATAAGACTATACCTTGAGCTATAACTGTAGTGGCCCACTACAGAGCAACAAAAAATGTACACAACCTACACATGTAAAAAAATAAAGAACTGTAAACGAATTGACTGTGCAATACAGAGAGAATAACAAAAGATCAATAAGTGCACAAGTCAGAGTCCTTAAATAAGTCCCTGTTAGAGTTTGTTGTTGAGAAGTCTGATGGTGGAGGGGTAGCAGCTTTTCCTGAATCTGGTGGTGTGAATCCTGTGCCACCTACTCCTCTTTCATGATGGTAGCAGTTAGAACAAAGCTGGGGGGTGTGGATCCTTGAATGCAGCTGATCTCTGACAGCGCGTTCCCTGTAGATGTTCTCGATAGTGGGGAGGATTTTTCTTGCGATGTCCTGGGTTCTGTCCACTGCCTTTTGGAGGGCTTTACACTCAGGGGGATTCGTGTCCCCATAGCAGACCATGATGCAGCCAGTCAGCACACTTTCTTCGACACATTTGCAGAAATTTGCCGGGAAAGATCCTCCGAGATAGTGACTCCTAAGAACTTTTGTTCACCCTCTGTTCAGTTCAATACAACTGAATTTCTACATAATTCCTACATAACTTTCCCATTCTATCTCCTCATCCTTTTATATCTTAAAAATGCAAGCATTTCAGGTTTGAAAATAATTAATGACTGAGATCCAAGGAGCAGGGTATTCCAACGACTCACAATCCTGACACAATCACAATGTCTCAGAATACGGGATGGAGATGGAGACACTGGTTGTCAGAACAACAATCTACTCTGAACAAAATGAAGTAGCTCCTTGTGGGTGTCAGGAACGGGCAGTCAAGGGATAACACTCCTGTTTTCTTGACAAGACAGTGGTGGAGAGGGCAGTACTTTTGAGTTCCTGGGAGTCCACATGTTGGAGGATGTCTCCTGGAGGCAGCACAGAGTGATAATAGTGAGGAAGTCACAGTACATTTTTCTGCTTTCTAAGAGATTTGACATGTAGTTGAATAGTTCCTCTAACTACCACAGGTGCGCTGTGGAAATTATACTAACTGGTTTGGAAACCTGAGTGCCCTGGAATGCAGAAGGTTGCAAAAAGGTTGCCAACCTAGCCAAGTCCATCATCGGCAACAACCTCCCAGCCATCAAGGACACCAGTGTTAGGGGCTAAAGAAGGCAGCCAGAAAGGATCCCTGCTCATAAACTCTTCTCTCTGTGACCTTCGAGAAGAAGGTCCGGTACCTCTGGGTTCAAGAGTTTTTTTTTCCCCAACAGCCATCAGACTCTTGAACCTCCCTTTCTTGAACCATAATTACACCGGGCCATTTTTCTGCAGAAATAAAAGATCCTTCTTTCTTGCACTAACTCCAACTGTGAATATTAATTTATCCATCCTTTTACATTTATTATCTTTTTTCTGTCTCATGGCATCTTGCGATGTTAAACCATTGTTGTTTGTTGACTCTGGCAAGTAAGAATTTCAGTGCATCTCTACATATTGTACTTATGCATATGACAAGAAACTCAAATCATCTGATTTCATGCCCTGACTGAAGGAAATCCTTTTCATCACAGTCCTTTTATGCTGAGATCATGCTGGAGTCTCTAGGCAGGGGAGAGTCAAAGTAATACCATTTCATATTTCAGCAATAAAGACTATATTTGCACGCTTGTCCTTTCCATTCTCTTAAGGAGTGTTTGTCCACAAGCTCCAAATGAACCTAGAGTCCTCCCGGATGATCCATTTAATTCTGCATTTGGACTGAGACAAACTGCAACCTAAAAAATGTGTACGTTACAAGCAAACTCAGTGAATACCTAATTGAATGAGCAAAGTTAATTAAACAGTTTCATTTTATGGTCCAGCTTATTTTTTTATATTCCAAGTGGATTGATTGCCTCACTCTAGAAAAAAAGCACTGATAATGCAAATGTTGCTTCAACGCACCCAGAATATCGCGGTGCTTTCTGTCAGAGCACAAGGCCATGCTCTGGTGATGATGGAGGTTAATCTTTTGCCCAATCCCAACAATCCACGGCTTATCCTTGTGATGCTGCAACATCGCCAAATAATTCATGTGAAGGTAATGATCGCTGAAGCCCCCGAGGTGGATTCACACTCATTCTGAATCATTTCCTGCACTCATTATTCACTTTATGTTCCTAATAGTTATCTTCTTCCTTTGCCCGGAGCAACAGTCAGATATCATATCGGATATTTATATATCTTATATATTACACATCAATGATGTATTATTTATAGTATATACATATCCATTGAATTTGAATTTGAGCTAGGTAGAATGATTATGGTCCTTTGGGGGTCTGGTTTACCACATGCACAAGGCAGAGGAAGGTTTCATTTACTACACATGCATTAAGTGGCCATATCACCTTTATCCTACTTTCAGAATCTTCCTTGCATTCCATGAACGTGAATATTTCTTTACCTACGCTTTGATATGTATTATCTTTTTCTCCAGTGTGCATCTGTAGTAATTTAAATGTTTACTATTACATTTGGTGTACCTTGCATTTTCATTTGGCTGCAGCAAGTAAGAATTTTGGTGCACCTCAACATTGTGCTTATGTATATTATGGTTTTTAGACTTCAGGCATGTAACGGCACAATCAAGGAATTTTGCCGCTACACGGGGAGTCTAAAAAGGAATCTGCAGGAATTTTGAGTCAATTCCGGCACTGATTTATCCTGCAGGACCACATATAACCTTTTGGAGGAAGCCTGCAGTGTAAATCGCACCAGAAAAATTTGTTGACAGTCATCACTCTACTGCATGTCGAACCACCAGGACCGTTGCACTCAGGTACTTGTAGTCTAAAAAGGTGCCCAGTGTGAATGACCACACGGGCAGTAATTATGTTAATTTTTTTCTGAAATTTACTTGACATTGCAGTCTGAAACTGTAGTGATATGGTTATGTACAGGCTGGCCCGCCATCCTGATGACATCCTTACCTTGACTCCTCCCTGGTCTCCTCCCATGTGACCTAGGCCATATAAAGGTCGAGTCCCCTCTCCCTCTCCTCATTTTCCCTAGCCTTGACCCAGGCCAGCAGTCTTTGTCTCTGTGATTATTGGGGCAACTGGTAGCGCCCAATAATTTATTAAACAAGAATTTGAAGGTCTCCGGTAATCGAGAAGTTGCTGCGCCCCGAACAAGTCCCGGGTGCATCGGTACTCTTCGAACATGGGATGAACTATTTTAATAATTTCCTTGACGCCGCTGCTGAAGTGGTCGACTCTGAAGAAAAGAGGATGAAGATCCTACAGGCATGAGTCAGCCAGAGGGCCTTTCTGGCCATCCAAAGCAGCACGACCTACATCAAGACGATGGCTGAGCTGCGGGCGCTGTACAAGCTGAAGGTGAACAAGGTCTACTCCTATTAACTGCTGGCATCCCGAAAACAACAGCCTGGTGAGTCTGCTGAAGAGTTCATTCGATCCTTGGTCACACTGGGAAAAGACTGTCTGGGGAACTCCACGGCCATAATATTGTTGACCCAGTGCATGGAAGATCTGATCCAAGGTGCCTGCGTGTCGGGATTGAGGTCGGATTATATCCAACAACGACTCCGTGAGGAGGACCAACATAGCGGCAGAAGCGGGCCTCCCACGTATGTTCCGCCATGAGTGCCGCCGTCCTGGGACTCAACGTCGAGGGTAACCGACCCGACTGCAGCTGCAATACCACCATCTGTATCATCGAGAAGCAACTTCTGCAGGCAGGCTAGGCACGCGAGATGCCTCTGCCCTGCGAGAGGAGCCACATGCTCGGGCTGTGGGAAGAAACGCCATTACCAGAAAGTCTGCAGGTCCAGACCCCTGTCCAGAAGGAGCACGGCATGTGTGCTAGAGGAGTTTCCGATGTCAAATGCGTGCTCAGTGAGGGTGGTGCCATCTTATCTGCTACTGCTCCCAGCCTTTACACCGTGGCTTATCACACCGATGCTGTCTCTTCCGTCGGCCACGACTCCACTTCCTCCTCCTTCTCCAACGAGAGCAGAGTGGTCAACGTGGAGGTCGCCATCTTGGGCAGGCCTCCCCACCGATGACAACGACAGAGAGATGCCTGTCCTGGCATTGGTTACGTTGAACCAAGCCAGCCCTCACCCGATCTCGAACTCCATGATGCAGATCGAGGTGAATGGGCATAAGACGGACTGCCTTTTCGATAGCGGCAGTACCAAAAGTTTTGTCCACCCGGACTTGGTCCGCAGACTCTCCCTTCCTGTCAGGCCGATGACTGGGTCGGGATCAATGGCTGCAAAGGACCTACAGACTTATATCCAGGGGTATAGTGTTGCATCTCTAACAGTGGAGGGGAGTGACTTTGTATTGTTGATCATGCTCCAGCTCTGCGCGCCGATCCTCCTGGGCCTCGATTTCCAGAGTCAGTTCAGGAGTGTGACGATGGCGTTCAGAGACCCTCAACTGCTGCTGATCATCCACAACCCCCAGCTCTTGGACTCCCACCCCCAACCAAGCACCCAGTCTCCGTCTATAGCACAGAGGATATGCAGTTCATCTGTGCTGAGGTTCAGCGACTACTGGCAGAGGGGATCATTGCCCATAGCACCAGTCCCTGGAGAGCGCAGGTCCTCATGGTCAGATAGGCAGGTAAGCCCCGGATGGTGATTGACTATAGTCAAACCATCAACTGCTTCACCCAGTTGGACGCGTACCCTCTACCCCGGATAGCCAACTTGGTCAATAAGGTCGCGCAATACAGAGTTTTTTCGACCATTGACCTCAAGTCGGCTTACCATCAACTCCCCCTCTGTCCAAGCAATTGAATATACACAGGATTCAAGGCCGACGGAAAACTATTCCACTTCCTGCGGATGCCTTTTGGTATTACTAATGGTGTCTCTGCTTTTCAGAGGGCTATGGACCGGATGGTGGAGGAGCACAAGCTGACGGTAACGTTCCCATATCTTGACAGTGTCACCATCTGCGGCCACGACCAGCAGGACCACGACGTTAATCTCGCCAAGTTCTTGCGTATTGCCAAGTCCCTCAACTTGTCGTACAATAAGGATAAGTGTGTGTTTAATACAGATCACCTGGCCCTTCTTGGATGCATTGTGGTGCATGGTGTTATTGCCCCGGACCCCGACTGCATACGACCCCTCATGGAGCTCCCAGTCCCAAACACCCTAAAGGCACTCAGTCGAGAAGGAGTCACAGGCAATTGGTGAGGTGGTGCACCACTGGGAGGACTACCTAGCTGGTAAAAGATTTACCCTGCTGACTGACCGGAGGGCTGTGGCCTTCATGTTCAATACAAACCAGTGGGATAAAATCAAAAAAGACAAGATTCTTAGGTGGAGGATCGAGTTATCTACCTATAATTATGATATTTTGTATCGCCGGGTAAACTCAATGACCCCCCCACCCCACCAGACACCTTATCCAAAGGGAAGTGCGCCAGCATGCATCTCGACCGTCTCCAGACCCTGCACGATAATCTGTGCCACCCCGGAGTCACGAGGCTGTACTATTTCATTAAGAATCTGTGCCACCCCGGAGTCACGAGGCTGTACCATTTGGTTAGGACTCAGAACCTCCCGTACTCCATTAAGGACATTCATCCACGACCAGACGCTGCCAGATCTGCGCTGAGTGTAAGCCACAGTTCTACCAGCCAGAAAAGGCACACTTCATTAAGGCCACACGCCCCTTCGAATGACTCAGTGTCGATTTCAAGGGCCCCTTCCCAACCTCCAATAGGAATGCCTACTTCCTGACGGTGGAGGACAAATTCTCCAGGTTCCCCTTTGCTATTCCTTGCCCAGATATGACCTCCACGACAATTATCAAGGCACTGCACAGCACCTGCGACAGAACTTCCTGGCCAGAGACATAGCCACTAGCTATAACACCAGGGGTAATGGCCAGGTGGAAAGGGAGAACGGCACCGACTGGAAGGCGGTGCTCCTAGCCCTCAAATCTAAAAACATCCCCGAGGCCCTCCATGCCATCCGGTCGTTGCTATGCACCGCTACTAACACCACCCCACGTGAATGCCTCTTTGCTTTCCCTAGGAGATCGGCAAATGGTTCATCCATCCCTCCCTGGTTGGCAAACCCAGGGCCGGTTCTGCTACAGAAGCACGTCAGGGGCCATAAGACGGACCCACTGGTTGAAACAGTGAACCTCATATATGCCAATCCCCAATTCGCGTTTGTGAGGTACCCTGATGGCCATGAGGACACTGTGCCGATACGAGACCTGGCGAGGGCCGGAGACCCAGAAACTGCCTTACCAGCCTCTGACCACGCCGCGGATCCGATCTTACTGCACCAGAGCATGACCCTGGAGTCTGAGCCACCTGCCTCACCACCGAACGTCCATGAATCTACCCCCCGTGAGGCAGTGGACCCCCATCACTCCAGGAGTCCCCTGCCAGCATCCCGACCCCGTCGGTTCCTGCTTCGGACTCTCCCCCGACGGCCTCCCCTCCGGAGGAGTGCAACATGGAAACGCCGGCCCCTCGGCGGTCCGGCAGAAGTAGGAGGTCACTTGTACGACTAAACTTCTAGACAGAGGGAGTGTCCACTTTTCCATTTTTTGTTTGTTTGTTGCTGTTGTTTGTTTGTTCACTACCACTGGTTCTCTGTTTGTTCCCAGTGGGTTCTATTTAAAAAGAGGGGGTGAATGTAGTGATATGGTTGTGTACAGACTGGCCCGCCCTCCTGATGACATCCTCACCTTGACTCCTCCCATGTGACCCAGGCCATAAAAGTCAAGTCCCCTCTCCCTCTCCTCATTTTCCTGAGCCTTGACCCAGGCCAGCAGTCTCTTATATAATAAAGCCTATCGTTCCCCTCAGTCTTTGTCTCTGTGATTATTGGGGCAACTGGTGGCGCCCAACAGAAACTATATTTGACAATGGATTCATATTCTGGTCAAGGTTGACCAGGGAGCTTTGCGGTTTGGCCTTAAATGAGCTCCACCCAAACACTGATTTTTCACTCCAGGCTAGACCCCATTCATCACTGCTGGTGATACTGAATGCAGAACTCAGCCAATGAGATGGCTGCAGTTTGTGAAAACATAAAATGCTGGAGAAGTCCAGAAGATCAAACAGTGTCCTTTATGTCGCAAAGGCAGAGAGACATAACCGACGTTCCAGGCTTGAGCCCTTGATCAAAGTATGAGAAAATGCCAGCCAGCATCTGAACAAAAGAGTAGGGGGGGGGGAAGGGGGGGCAAAGGTAGGAGATGATAGGTGGAAAAAAAAGAGAGGGAACAGCAGCAATGAGGGGAAGGGGAGATGGCTGAAAATGGGTGAGTGAAAGAACTGGAAAGACAGGAAAAGGGGGGAGGGGAAAGAAAAAGCAAACAGGCTTAATGGAAAGTAGTACATTCAACGTTCATGCCATGTGGCTGGAGTGTGCCCAGATGGGAAATAAGGAGTTGTACCTCAAAACTGCGGGTGGTCAGGGTGGGAGAGTACACAACGCCAACAACACCTTATTTTCCGTCTGGGCACTCTCCAGCCACATGGCATGAACATGGACTTTACTGCTTTCCATTAAACCTGCTTGACTTTTCTTTCCCCCTTTTCCTTTCTTTCCAGTTCTTTCACCCACCCATCCCCCGCTCCCCCTCATTGTTGCTATCCTCTCCCTCCTTTCTTCACCTATCATGTCTTGCCTTTGCCACCCTCCCTCCCCCCCCCCCCCCCATCTAATCTTTTTTTTGGACATTTGCCTGCATTTTTTCATACTTTGATGAAGGGCTGAAGCCTGAAATGTCGATTACGTCTCTCTGCCTTCGCTACATACAGTTTGACCTGCTGGGCTTCTCCAGCATTTTGTGTTTTTACTTCAACCACGGGGTCTACAGAATTTTGTGATTTCCTGTCTGCAGTTTGTGCATCTTGTAACCTCCCAACCCCACAAAGGGCTCAATACCAACAGGATAGCTTAATGCCATCATACTCCATAAAGATTACTTTGCACATTCATTTGGAAGGATGACTCTTTCCAGTCCTCGCCCACAGCAATTCATCCCACTGTTTCTGGGCATTCAACAGCAATATTAGGTGTTGATTTTCTGTGGCATCACATCTTTCACTTGTTCAAGCTCTGGCTTTGTGACTGGAGATTTGGTGAGAGGTGGTTCGCACTGGGATTCACTGCCAAACTCTCTTTTTGTATCCATTTACTGCGGTCTTTTCACTTCTCACAGGGACTCAGAGTGACCTTACCATTAATCAAGGGACAGTCCACATTATGCCTGCTGCTGCCCTGCTGTTCTTGAACCAGTTAGCTGGGAGATCACTAAATGCAGAGTAGAAATTGGGAATGTGCTATCATTCAAAGTAGTGGCAGGTGGCGATAACGTTGCACCTCAACCCCAATCCCAATTCTTCATCTCCACCACACCATTGTTCCTATTATTCTTTTTCTCCTTCACAGATACTGCTTTATCCACTGAGTATCACCAGCATTGTCTATTAAGATTTCATCTAAGAGGAGGAAGATTCTAAGTTACATGGAACATTACAGCACAGCACAGGCCCTTTGGCCCTTGATGTTGTGCCAACCCATATATACTTACCCAATCAAAACTAAACCCTCCCTACCTCATAACCCTCTATTTTTCTTTCATCCATGTGCCTGTCTTTCTTTTCTTTGGCTTGGCTTGGCTTCGCGAATGAAGATTAATGGAGGGGTAATGTCCACGTCAGCTGTAGGCTCGTTTGTGGCTGACAAGTCTAATGCGGGACAGGCAGACACGGTTGCAGCGGTTCCAAGGGAAAATTGGTTGGTTGGGGTTGGGTGTTGGGTTTTTCCTCCTTTGTCTTTTGTCAGCGAGGTGGGCTCTACGGTCTTCTTCAAAGGAGGTTGCTTCCCGCCGAACTGAGAGCCTGTCTAAGAGGCTCTTAAATGCCCCTATTGCTCCAGCCTCCACCACCACACCTGTCAAGGCATTCCAGGCACCCACAAAAACACCCTGATGTCTCCCTTCACTTTGCACAGATGTCCTTTGGTGTTTGCTGCTCCTACCCTGGGAAAAAGGTGCTGGTTGTCTACCTTATCTATGTTAATAGAAAACAGTGCCAAGATTCTAACAACACGTCACATCTGAGCACATTCATTGCATGGAAGGTAACAGTTGCCAGCTCTTCATTTACAATGAAAGCTATTTGTTGCCAAGGCATCCGGATAATCACAGAGGATTTCAGGAGTCTTTCAGGATTAAATTGCACAGACCTAGTGGTTAATAACGCTGTGGATATCAATGAAACCTGCCCACAAACAACTAGCATGGACCTCTCCTTTTCTGACAGACATCCGATTAAAAGGATCTCTGGCACGCAGGAACAGTGACATTCAGTATCAGTGGCCAAACAGCAATGTAATGGATTTCTCACACAGACCAAGACAGGATGGGGTAAAGAAAAATATTTAGCCCCTTTTTCAAAATATGTTGAAAAGTATTGAATTGTTGAATTGGAAAATGCACATATGACTTAGAAACAAGCTGAAATATCATGTTTTCAAAAATTAGGAAATGTATTAATAATTTATAACCCTTTACATTTTCAAGTTTGTTCTGAGGGAATTATAATCCATATGTAAAATATGATTTTTAGGTTCAAATGGTTTGCAAAGTACTAAATATGATTTAGTATATCATCAAAGCTTGTGCAAACTTAATGCAAAACATAACATTTTCAGGCTTGTTCATAAATACATGAATTTTCCACATTACCCAAGAGCCGTGAGGTAATTGTATAGCTATACAAGACTTTGGTTAGACATCACTTGGTATATTGTGTTCAGTTCTGATCACCTCATCACTGGAAAGAAGTGGAAGCAATAGTTAAGGTTAGGGTTAAGGTGGAGAGGAGATTTACAAGGATATTGCCTAGATTGAAGAGCATGCCTTATGAGTATAGGTTGAGGGAACGGTCTTTTCTTCTTGGAGAGATGGAGGATGAGGGGATACCCTGATAGAGGTGTACAAAATGATGCAAGGCATTGATCATGTGGATGGCCAGAGGCTTTTTTCCAGGGCTGGAATGGTTAATACAAGGGGGACTAGTTTTAAGGTGCTTGGGAGTAAGTACAGGGGGAATGTAAGAGGCAAGTTCTTCCCACAGAGAGTGTGCGTGCATGGAATGTGCTGCCAGCAACGATGGTGGAGGCAGGTAAAATAGATTATTTTTGAGACAATTAGATTGGTACGTGGAACTGAGAAAAATGAAGGATTATGCAGTAGGGAAGTCTAGGCAGTTGGTAGACTAAGTTATTAGGTCGTCCCAACACTGTGAGCCAAAGGGCTTGTATTGTGCTGTAGATTCTATGTTCCTGAAGGAGATTACTGACAGCAGATTTTGAGGTGAATGTTCTCACTACTCACAATATAATAGCATTTGGGCAACAGAATTGCAAAGCAATAACCTTATGATTCTAACCATCTTTCCTTGACATTCCTGTGGCCAAGATCCTTTGTATGGGGTGTGTGGGGGGGGGGGGGGGGGGGGGGGGAGGGGAAAATCACTCAGCTAAACAACCCATATGAATACAGTGGCTGCAAGGGTAAGTTGATGGATCACCTCCTGACATTGCAAGGCACTTCCACCATCAAAAGACACTGACCAGGAGTCTGATTTGCCTCTTGCTTGGAGGACAACAGCTCCAACAAACTCAACCCATCCAGGAATTTAAAACAAAACATGGGTTTTGGGTGACAGGAAAGTGGGTAGCAATTGGAGGATGAGAAATTTCACCCAAAGGTAGTTGGAACCTGGGGTGCACTGTCTAGGTGGGTGATGGAAGCAGGTACTCTCACAACATCTAAAAAATTGTTAAGGTAAAATCCTCGTTAGTTGGATTAGTATAGATGGTCAACAGTGGCATGGTGATCCAAGGTTCCATTGCTACATGACCTCATGACAAAACATCCCACATGATTGACACCTCTTCCAGCACCATGAACATTCATTCTCTCCATCACCACAACACAGTGGTGGCAGTGTGTACCATCTCTAAATGCAATGCAAATACTCACCCAGACTACTCCCACTGCACCTCCCAAATCCACTACCTCCACTACTAAGTAGGGAAAAGGCAGCCACCATATCCAAGATGTTTCTTCTTTGCCACAGGGTCAGAATCCTGGATCTCCCTGTCCGTCAATACTGTGGGATACTTTCACCAAGAGGACTTCAATGGTTTCAAGAAGGAAGCTCATCACCTCCATTTCAAGGGAAGGTAAGGATGTGCAATCAATGTTGGTCTTAGCAGTGATGCTTAGATGGTTCGGTTACATGGCTCTTAAGAGAAAGGAAAAGGGGCACAGTGAAGGATTCATCGTGACCTTCAGAAAGATAGAAAGGGTTCTTGTAACATGAAGACCAACGACGAGGCAGTAGATGCTGAAATCTGGAGCAGTAAACTAAGTTGCTGGTGGAACTCAGCTGGTCAGGTAGCATCTGAGCAGGTAAAGGAATGGTTGACATTTTAGGTCTCTCAACTATCCTTTTACCTCCACAGATGCTGCTTGACCTACTGAATTATTCCAGCAGCTCGACTTTTTAACCCGATGTTACATTCCTATCTCTAGCTTTCTGATTGGAAATGTATTCATTTGTATCAATGCCTAGTAGCCTTCTTCTGAAATTCATTCCATTTATGTCATTGGAACTAAACATTGGAGGTGGTGTTCAGTGAACTGCTTGGCGTGTGTAACATTACGGCCAAATCACCTGACAAATCATCGGAAGACTTAAAAAAAATAATTAAAGATTCAAAAATAAATTTAAAAGTGATAAACTGTTATAAAAACATGAAACTTATTTGATTGTGCATTTATATTCTAAGTAAATTCAAAGCTGTTTCAGTAAAACCCCCAGTATCTGGCTCGTATGGGAATTTTTCCGGTTTCTTGAGATTGCGTGTGGTATGAACTAACTGCTAGGAGGCATCGATTTTAAACTTTTGCATTTTTTTACCTATTATTTACCGCAATTTTTTTTGCTAGTTGCTTAAGCCTGTCAATTGCTTGAATTCTGGATAATGGGGATTTTAAGGTACTTTGTAAATGAAGGTCGGTGACCCCTGTGAAAAGAATGGAGCTGCAAATAGATAGACCTGAGGTTCAAGTGAGGGTATACAATGCATCCAGCCACCACCACCACCCCCCGCCCCATCTCCTGGCTCAGCAACCTGAGGAGCTCACCTGGACTGGGGCATTCCCACGTCCTGCACTGCTCTGTACAGACACAGAGGTCAGAGCACACTGCCGTGCACACTGCTGTCTACCAGCTGCTCTTTACCACCTCGTTGTCAGCATGGTTCAGCTCAATAAATGTATTTACTTTCTGGCTGAGTGATTAATAAATGTTATGTATGCTTTACTTTAATGTTCTGCAGCTATGACTCAGCTTTAGCCTGACCCAACTTTCCATCCATATTTACCCAGAAAACCATATTCCAATCTCTAACAAATTTCAATCATTACTTTCTGCTGGACGTCAGCGATGGTGATAGTCTGAGTGAGCAGACTGTGATTTTATCCCCCAAGACAGACACATGAAGGCACAAACCTCAAAAGCAAAAGAAAATCTGAACAGTTAGAAATGCCACGTGTTAGAAACACTGCTGATTTCCAAGGCTACCCATGTTCTTTTTTTTGCTGACACTCTTACCCCATCACTGATACATCCCAGCTCCATCTGAAAGAATCATTAAGTCATCTCACATCACACTCTATTTTCAGCCACTCTATGGTTAACGGCAGTCTAAAATAAAACAAAGGAGATGACTTGAACAACCAGCTGGTGAAGATATTATTCCCTCTCTGTTTTTAGGTCACATTGTTCTGCGCTCTGATCCCCAGGCAAGAGGTCAGGGTGGCAGCTTCTCCAAGCTGTGAGCCAACAGCTGAAGTGACTTGCCTCTCATTCCCTGTGGAGAACATTAGTAAGTGATGGCTGATGAATTTTGCAAGATGTCTGTTAAAGATCATTAACCCAAAGAGAATCGACTAGTCTTTGCTATAAAGGGGCAGGGCAGTGAAGAAACAGCTTAGAGTTAGATCTCAAAATAGATACTAGGAAACATCCCAATGTCAAGTGTTACTTAACCTTCAAACTCTGAACTGCTCAATAAACAGCCATCCAAAAAGAAAAGGGAGATCCAAGTATAATCCTTGATCATACATAGGATACTATTTTATTACTATGTAATAAAACAAAAATGTAATTTAGACCTACAGCATGGTAATGCTTTTCCGGCCCACGAGCTTGTGCTGCCCATGTACCCCAATCAACCTACAATACTCCCGTATGTTTTGAAGGGTTGGAGAAAACCAGAACACATGGAGGAAACCCACACAGGCACATGGAGGACGTACAAACTCCGTTCAGACAGCTCCGGATTCAAACCCAGATTGCTGGTACTGTAATAGCATTGCACTAATTGCTACACTAACTGTTCATGAAAATGACTTCAGTCTGCCATAAGGCAAACAAAGATTCGCCATTAGCATTGCCTGACACCCTTCACTGTCAGAGAACGGAAAGCAAATGAAAAGCCCCTAGGGTCACCGAGTGTCCGTGGATTTTCCTCCAGCGCTCCCGCAGCCACGTAAGTGTCCAGTTCAGTTCAAATCCACCAGCAACCCGAACCCAGATCCAAACCTCCGACACGATGAGGAAGCCTTTAGTGCCTAGGGCCAGTCGGGAGCTCTCCTTGCCCTCAGCACCCTTTCAAATACCATCTCCAATACTTGGTTCCCATGAGTCAGTCTTTAGCAGCCCACAATCTGGTGTGAGTCCTTTCAGCTCAAGTCGCCAGCAGCCGACAGCCTGCATGGGCTCCTCGACCACAAGTTGTCAATATCTCACTGCCTGTGTGTGTCCTTCAGCCACTGAGCCTCTCGTAGTCTGCCACAATGGGCCATGCTAAGGTCTAAGTTAAGACTCAATTGATATAATCATCCAGCTGTCAGGTGTAAGTGGAAAATCTTGGATTTATTGCCCTCCTGTTATTGTCTTCGGGAAGGCTGTGTGAGCCATTCTCTTGAAATGCTGCAGTCCTTCATGAGAACAAGTTCGTGCAGTGTTGCAGGAAAAGGAATTCCAGGATTTGAACCCAGTGACAATGGTAAAAAGGTGATACATTTCCAAACGAGGACAATCTCCAGGGGGTGACCTTCCCATGTGCCTGCACCATTCACCCTTCTCGACTGTGGAGATAGTGAGCTCGAGGAGCTGCAGTGGGTGTTGCTTAAGTCATTAACTGTAGTGGTGCACGATAACTGTGGTTGGTACACAGCCCTGAGGCAGCCTTGGTGAAAGGAATGAATGTTTAATATGGTCATCAAGCATGCTGCTTTGTACTTGATAGTGTTGAACTTCTTAACTATGACTGGAGGAACACTGGTCCACCTAAGTGCAGAGCTGCATCACTCACTATATTTAGATTGTGGGGACTGGTCCTGGATATCAAGAGAGTCCTTCTGAATCTCTCAGCATTGAGTTGCCTTCTTGCCTTTATCTTTCCACCCCTTTCCCTCTCTATCACTGAGCCATCCCTTCTCCTCCTGCTTGCTGCAGTTCCCTCCCTCCCTTATCCATCTATTACCTTCTGCCTTTGGGTCCATGCTCCTCTCCCCCCCCCCACCCTTCCCCTCTATCATTCAGACATTTTTCCTTACCTTGGTGAAAGGCTCAAGCCCAAATCGTTCGTTATGTATATTTATCATTGCTATATAAAGTATGCTGTTTGACCTACTGAGTTTCTCCAGAATTGTTTTTTTACTTCCTCTGAATCTAACTCAACTTCTCTTTTTCTTGTTCCTACCTTTACCCAATGTGTATTTCCAATTTTTGCTGATTTTAATCCACAGCATTGTTGAGCTGGCTTCAAAGATAATGACTAGGTTTCACGATATGGCTCAGCTATAACATAGACAATGACTGAAAACCCCAACAGCACCATGCTCACACGTGGACAAAGATCAATCCAGCACATTGCTGGAGCCCAAGCTTGCAAAGGAAATTTTAAAATATATGGAAGAATGCAAAGAAAATCCTCAAAATATGTCTGTCTCAAAACATCAAAATATGTCTGCCTCTACCCAGCATACACTGCCCCACTAAAAATATGTTCTTTAAATCAGTTCCAGCCTCGTACAGTTACTTATAGCATAAAATAATGGGCTTAAACCTATGAAATTGTTGCATTTATAAATAATAAAAAACAGCTTTATTTTATTTATGAACAAATGAATAAGTTGGTCACGATGCACAAACCTGAATTTTATTGTATACATGGGAGTGAATTCACAAACAAGAGTGTTTATTTCTACACAGTTGACAGGAGGGGGGGGGCACAGGGAGAAATTGCTCTTTGTTGCCAATGCCATCTGTGTGCAAGGTTATTGACTGCTGCTTGTACCTAACCGCTGACATCAACGTAATCAAATGCACAGGTGGTGACAATGACTGACAGTAACACTCCAGGCCTCGCTTTCCCCACCATATTGCATATCACTGTCCTTCTTCGACCCTCCAGGCCTAACACACTCTCCGATGGAGAGCAAAGAACAGTTTATCTCCTCCAGATACTGTACCGGGTTACAGAGGGGAAAGGGCTTGAAGGGTCAATCCACAGGACCATAAGAGTGGCAGAGAGAATCACTGGAGTCTCCCTACCACCCCCCCCCCCACCCCATCAACGTGATCTACCTGGATCGTTGTCTGAAGAGGACGTGCAAATTCATTATGGACCTGCAAAATCATTGAGGACCCCTTCCACCCTGCACACATCTTTCAGCTGCTTCCATCAGGAAAGTGATACCAAACCAGCATCATCAGGTTGAGAAACAGTTTCTTCTCGAAGGCAGTGAGAACGCTGAATGTCCAAAGCAACTGCTCACACTAACCATCTGAGATTCTCATATTTACAGAACAATATTTATTTATTCATTTGTACATGAATACTTGTCATGTATATGTTTGTCTGTATGTGTTATGTCTGGTTGTGTGTCTGCATGTTTTGCACTGAGGACCAGATAGCGCTGTTTCATCAGGTTGTACTTGTGCAATCAGATGACAAATAAATTTGTCTTGACTTGACTTGAGATAAAGGGTGAGCTTTCAGATAAGCCTGTGCAGCTGGGATCCATACCTTACCTTGAGGTTTTTCCTGCATTTATAGTACAAAAACAGCCAACAACACAATGAAATTCAATTTCCTCTGCTTATCCTGTGGGGTAAGGGCTAAGAAAAGTTCACGATGAGCTAAGTGGATTTTGTCGCCACAATTCTCAGGCCTTTTCTCCCGATTCAGAGAAGAATGCTTTGCAGTAATTTTATGAAATGTAAGAGAAAAAGCATTTTGAATTGAATTATGTCCAGTGTTCCATGCTCAGAGGATAAATTCCAGTCTCTGATTTCCCCGGAGTCTGCATACTTTATACTAAGATTACTGATGTAGATGGCCCCACTCAAGAGGGGCAACACTGAACTGCCCATTGGGAAATGAGGCAGAGCAAGTCTTAGTGGGGGGAACATTTTAGGACCTGCGACTGTAATTATATTACTTTTAAGATATTATTGGAGAAAGGTCAGACTGATCCATTAAAGTCCTAATTTGGGCAAGGCTTATTTTGAAGCTATTTGATACAAAGGTTTGAAACTACAAAGGTTGATTTGGAGTGTTTATCTAGGATCTATACAGAGAAATGAAGAAAAGTAAGGGCCAGCTCGTTCCTGGGAGGGTAACGGGAAGGCTCGGTGGATTAGCAAACCCAGGGCGACAAGTTTCTGATCAGAAAGAAAGCAATCATCAAGGATCCAACTCGCACATTCTTTGTTCTTGCTGCTACCATCAGGAAAGAGGTAGAGGTGCCTCAAGACTCGCACCACCAGGTGCAACCCCTCCACCATCAGGCTTCTCAACCACAAACTCAGAGACTCATTTAAGGACCCTTACTTTTGCACTTTATTGATTTTTTTTCTCTCTATATTGCACATTCGATCTGTTTTCTTTTCTTTATTTGTTTACATGTGTACATTGAGTCAGTTTTTTTTCCCCCACTACCAATGTGGTAATTCTACCTGGCCCACAGGTAACAGAATGTGATGCCATGGATGTACTCTGACATTAAATCTGAAATCTAATCCAAATATCTCAGGCACAGGCAGTTGGGATTAAATACATTCCTTAGATTTATGAAGAATTTTGGAATACACAAGAGAGAAATCCAGAGGATAAATGGAGTATGTAAGATTACTTCGGCATATAAGGTAGAGAAGAACGATAAGAGATTTTACATATATATTAAAAGTACATGGGTACTCATGTAACAGCTCACCTTAAATATTTAGATGATAGTTGATGTGTGGAGCTACAGGAGATGGATGAGGTCTGAAATGAATCTTTCTCCTCTGTATTTACCATGGAAAAGATTATGGAAGTTAGGCAATACAGAGAAGAAAATAGTGATGTCCAGAAACAAATCCACATAACAAAGGAGGAGGTGGTCATGAAGGTGTTAAATCCTTGGGGCGTGACCAAATATATCCTAGGCAGTTGTGAGAAGCTGAAAAAGAAATGGCTGAAGCCCTGGCAAAGATCTTTGTATCAATATTAGCCATGGATGAGTACCATGAGTGAATCTACCTGCATTTGCAAAGGCTGATGAGACAGTTTACCAGAACTTTCTGCATGGGAAATCATTCCCCACAAATTTTATTGTGTTTTTGGAAGAGGAAACAAAGAGGATTGTCAAAACAAGGCAGTAGTTGTTACCTATGTGGACTTTACCATCCCGAGGTTCTGGATAGTGGGGTGGTCTAGAAGATTATGTGGAATCCAGGGTAAGATAACCAACTGAATATAAAATTGGTTTGGTGTTTAAGTAAAAGTGTAATAGAAAGGTATTTTTCTAGATTGGTGAATTGGTACTGATTTATCATCAATTTTAACAATTTAGATGAGAATGTAATTGGCATGGTTAGTAAGTTTGAGGATGGCAGCCACGTTGGTGCTCTAGTGAAGAAGCTTATCTGAGATTACAACAGATGAACTGGGAAAGTGGTCCAAGGAATGGCAGATGGAATTTAAGTCAGACAAATGCGAGATGTAGCACTTTGTGAAGTTAAATCAGTAAATGTCAGATCCATGAAGTATGTTGTAGAATGGAGTGAAACCACACTTACAATATGGTGTTCAGTTCTAGTCATCCCATTACGAGAAAGTTGTGGATGCTATGTGGAGAGTGCAGAGGAGATTTACCAGGACGTCGCCTGGATTGGAAATATGTCTTATGAGGCAAGTTTAACAGAGCTAGGGCTTTTCTCTTTGGAGTGAAGAAGGATGAGTGGTGACTTAATAGAGCACTACATGATTAGCAAGGCATAGATAAGACAGACACCCAGCACCTTTTTTCCCAAGGTGGGGGTAGCAAATACCAGAAGACATCTGTACAAATGAAGGAAAGTTTAGGGGAGATATTAGGGGTAATTTTTTTCCACAGTAAGTTATGGGTGCCTTTCATTGTGTGATGACATTATTTGTATTGCATATGTTGAGCATTTAATGAGTTTGGAGGGGGGTGGGAAGGGGGAAGGGAAAGTAGGGGGAAAAAAGGGGAGAAAATGCCACTGTGTATATTTAAGAGGGAAATGTTTGTATGTATTTTGATTGATGTGGTTCACAGTGTGAAAATTTTTTTAAAAAGTAAGTTATGGGTGCCCAGAACGTAATGGTGATAGTGGAAGCTAGAACAATAGGGGCATTTAAGAGACTCTTATACAACATGGATGAAAGAAAAATAAAGGGTAATGAGTTAGAGAGGGTTTAGGTTTTTTGCACAGGGGGAGCAGCGGTGGCGGCCCCAATCCGGGCAGGAGCAGGGGGGAGGCGGCGGCCCCGGCCTCGGTCGGGTGGGGCAGGTGGAGGCCCCGATCCGGGCGGAGAGTTGTGGGTGGCGGCCCCGGTCCGGGCACAGGGAGAGCGGCGGCGGCCTCGGCCCCGGTCCGGGCAGTATGGACCGACCTAAGAGGGGAGGCAGACCCCTCCAGCCCGGGTAAGAAACCTGCATTGGAGAAGGTCACTCCGATATAAAACCTACGACCCAAGGACCTCGCTGCCACGTCCCAGCTTGCTTGGCCACGGCACACGAACCATGGGTGTAAAGGGTGGGGCCAGTACTGCGCGCACTGCACTCCACCTAAAAGCTCCTTTGCGCAGGCCCGAGGACAGGTCCACGTCCTCCCCCTCCACGTCCTCCCCCTCCACGTCCTTTAAATCTTCATCCACGAAGCCAAGCCAAAGATGGGTCAGCATAATATCATGGGATGAAGAGCCTGTACTGTGCTGTAATGTTCCAAGTGTATAGTTTTCTGAAAGTGGTGACAGGAGTAGAGGGGGTGGTGAAGATGGCATTAGGCACACTTGCCTTCATCCATCTGGGCAGTGAATGCGGGCATTGGGATGTCATACTACTACTGAACAGGTTGGTGAAACCACACTGGGGAGCATTGTGTGTAGCTCTGGTCACTCTAGCTGCAGGAAGGAGATCACAAAGCTGGAAAAGATGCAGAAAAAAAACATCTCAAGAATGTTACCAGGTTACAGAGTTGAGTGATAAGGCGAGACTGAATGGTCTGGGACTTCATGTGCTGGAACACAAGAGGCCAGTGAATGACTTCACGGAAATTTATGTTATATGGTCTAAATTTATAAAATCATAAGTTCTGTCTTTTCTTTTTTTGCCACGGTAGGAAAATATAAAACTAAAAGGTAAAGAAGTAGGGTGAATGATTTAAAAGGAATCTGATGGACAACTATTTCCACAGGGAGGGTGGTGGGGGAATAAAAGGAGCTCCCAGAGGAAATGTTGGAGATGGGCACAATTATAACATTGACAAAATATTTGACAGGTCCATGAATAGGAAAGGTTTAGAAGAGGGATATGGGCTTAATACAGGCAACTGGTCAAATTGGCCATCATGGAGAATTCAACCAAGGGGACTGTTTCCATTGCTGTATAAATTTATATCTCTACAAATGTCACAACTATCCAAGAGCTACACTTTGGTAAGGTTTCTAAACAACTGCATCTCTTTGAAAACAAAACATATTTTTACTGCTTATTGATTTCCTGCTTCTATGTATCAGGCTGCAAATGATTTATTTTCCTTCATCACTCACTCTGCTAATTGATTTTTCTTTTTATTACACAAACCACTGGTTCCCTCCGCTCTATCTCTTGCTGCAGATAGCAGGACATATTACAGATGCTGAGCCAAGGCATTTATTTTTGTTTTTGTTAACAAAGGTCGTCTTAACTGACTTTTGTTATAACATAATATATACATAAAGGATAATGATAAATTGGTGCAGCAACAAAATGGAACGCCTAAGTGTATCTCCAATGTTCTAAACCAAGTGGTCCTAGAAATTCTAGCGTGCGTTTAAATACTGCAAATGGCACTCAATGTTTTTATTCTTGTCACAGGAAAGCATTTTTTTTAAAAACCCTCTTGTACCTCTTTCAAAATATCTGGCTTCATCTGCATTTTCCCTTCAAAAATGAAATTTAAATCAACTTTAAAAATGTGACTTTATTGTACATTTTCTAACTATAGAGGTTACAATTAATAATTGAGAAAGATGAGAAAGAAACCTGATGAACCTTTAAAAATAAGTTAGGAAAGGAAAGGTTTAGAGCAGCCATTCTCAATCTTGTTTTGGCTATAGCTCCTTTGGAACTCTGCTCAAAGTTTATGGGCCCCCTTTCCTGAGAAGCAGTCATGTTTAATTGGTTTCTTCCTTACTTCTCTCCTATAGACTACCCAAAAAAAAGCATGAAACCTATTTATGTTACGCAAGGTGAAAAGAAAACAATACTTTTACTTAAATGTGCTGTGGCCCCCAGGGAGGCACCGTACGGCCCCCATTGAGAATGGCTGGTTTAGAGAGATAGGTCTGCAAATAGGGCTAGGATTGTGCAGCAATTGTGTTTAGGATTTTATGTCTCTAAAATGATGAATGCACTGAGAGGTGGCATGACACGGAAAGACAATGGAACTAAGAAGCTTTGGGCAAAGAAATGTAGCAATCCATCCAAAGCACGTGAAAGGCGAGCAATTGGGTTAATCCCAAGACGTCACGATTCCATCAGAAATGATGTATATCGACAAATGGCCTCCAGGCACTCAAAGGTTTCAGTTCAAGCAGCATTATCTCAGCTCTGTCTCAATGCAGTTGATGATTTGTCTCGATCACTGGTGTTATTGATACGAAATACATTGCAATGTACCATCCTTTTGAACAATTACCTTTTACTCAAAAGTTATATATCAGTGGTCAAGATAAACTTTCTCTCTCTCACACATCCATGCAAACTCCTTTCATGATTTATTTAACAAAGCTCTTAGTCTGTGTGAGTCATGATCCACAAAACAGCAGTAAATGGTTCTTTCATTAACAGTTATTTTACTGATGTTAATTTTTGATTGCCAAGACAAAATTAGGATAAATTTAGGGAATAGAGGGGTTCCCAAATGTATTTGTGCAGCAAGCAATCTAAAAAACAGATTAACAATGGAAATCAAAAAGTAGGGGGGGGGGGGGGGGCGTGGCAAGATGGCGTAGAAGAAAGACATGTGTTCCACCTTTCCCCAGCTGGATTATTAAATATCTGATTTTTAAAAGTATAAAAATGGTTAAAAATAATATTTACAGTTTTTTGAATAACAGTGATTCATCATGGCTACCAATGTGAAGAAATCTAAAACTCAACTTCAGAAGAAATTTCCATATAAAAGTATAGACGATCTGAGGCCTACCTGTACAGCTGAATCCACGGAGTTGTTGTTGGGAGTCTCCAAACCTCAGAGGACTCCTGCCCGTTCAAGCTTGATCTCGGCACTGATCCTGCAGTCACACGATAGCGCCGGCATTTTGGTGAGTTCGGTCGTAGCTGACCCGTGTGCACGTGAAGCCGTGCGCGTGGGTGGCCCGACTGACAAAGGGACCCGCGAGCCCATGTCGGAGGACGCTCCTGCGCATCCGGTGGTTCTACCGGACTTGCACAGAGCATCCCGGATCCGTGATCTTCTGGAAAAAGTGTGGGCTGTGGGGGAGCCCGAGCGGGTGTCCAGACCCACAGCCGCACAGTCAAAGGACCTATGGTGACTGAAGGAGAAGAAGAACTTATTGGAATCTGCCCAGGAGGAGGAACCTGCAGTTCAAGAAGGTAGACCTCAAAAAGTGGCTATGGAATCTGGATTGGACTCAGTATTTACTGTTTTGGAAGAGATTGCTTTTCAAATGGATAATATGTCAAAACAAATGTCAACTCAAATGACCCAAGGATTTATGGAGGTGAAAACAAAAATAAAAACTTTGTGTGAAGTAATGTCATCTATGAAACAAGAAATGACTGTAGTTAAGAGTGATATTAACAGATGTATAAAATCTGTTGATATTGTACAGGATAACTTTTAAAAAATTGAAACAGCCTTTTCTGAATGTCAAAATCAGGTGGAACGCAATAAAGAAAAAGTGGAAAAAGTAGAAGGTTCTTTTGTAGATTGGGAGATTCAAAGAAGGGATTTATTGATGAAGATTGATTCATTGGAAAATCAAAGCCAGAGAAATAATGTGAAAATAGTTGGTCTTTCAGAGGACTTTGAAGGTTCTGATCCAATAAAAAAATTTAAACATTGGATCCTAGAGGTACTGGGTAAAGAGCTTTTTCCTGAAGGTTTGGAACTGGATCGGGCCCATAGAGTGTAGAGGAAAAAAAACACTTCAAGGACAAACACCGAGGGCAGTATTGGTTCGTTGTTTGAAATATCAAGATAGAGAAATTATTCTACGAATGGCGGTACAGAAAGCGCAGCAGAGTCAATCCCCATTGATGATTCAAAATAATAGTGTCTTTTTTTAATGCTGATTTGAGTCAAGAGGTTATTTGAAGACGATGGGAATTTAATTCAGCTAAAGATGTCTTATGGCGAAAGGGCTATAAGATTGCTTTTCGTTATCCTGCAATTTTGAAGGTTTTTTACAGAAACTTTCAATCTCAATTTTCTGAGAACGATCACAATGCCTCGGTGTTTGCTAATTCATTACCAGAATTGCGAAGAAATGGGCGGTCTCCACCATCGTCTCCTAAGAGGAGGGGAAATGGAAATGAGAATGGGTATGGAAAGAATGGTAAGAATGGAAAGAAAGAAGAGCTGACACGAAGTCTTCTTGACATTGAAGATCTCGAACAATCATTGGGCGTGGAATCATTGGGTTGAATATATTTACTATATTTGATTGCTTTTAATTACATAATGAATGTGTATCTGGCTGAAGGCGGTGGATGACACTGAAAGCTTTGACTGTCATCTGCCACTAGTGGGCTTACCACACCCACATTTTTAGGGTGTTACTACCTTTGGGTGGTTTTTTTAATTTTTTTTATTGAGGGGTGGGTTTTGCTTTTTTTGTGTTTTTGAAGGATTATCAAAGGGAGCGTTATTTTATAGAGTGTAAATATATTAATAGTTAGTAAAAATGTCTACTTTGAATTTTGCAACTTTAAATGTTCAAGGATTAAATATTCTTTGATTAATTACTTTGGTCAATGCATACCGAAAGCAGCCTAACCATTTAGTTGTACTAGATGCAGAAAAGGCTTTTGATAGGGATGAGTGTGATTTTTTTTTTATTTAAGGTGTTAGAAAAGTTTAAATTTGGCCCTTTTTTATTGGTTAGGTTAAAGCTTTATATATGAACCCGATTGCTAGGATGGTGACAAATGGTCAGATCTCTTTCCCATTTAGGTTGACTCATTCAACTCAGCAGGGCTGTCCATTGTCACCAGCCTTATTTCCGTTGGCTATTGAAACACTAGCTCAGACTCTTAGGCAAAATGATGAAATTAGAGGGATGAAGGCTATGAATGAAGAATATAAGATGAATTTATTTGCAGATGATGTATTGATACATTTGATGGAACCAGAACAGTCGTTGAAGCAGTTACAAGAGTGTTTGTCAAAATTTGGAGAACTGTCACGATATAAAGTTAATTGAGATAAAAGTGGAATTTTACCAGTTGGAATAGGAGATTATTCAGAATTTAAAATTATTACAAAACGAAGGTGAACACATAAAATTAAATATTTAGGTGTGTTTGTAGATGTTAATTAGCAGTCATTGTATCAGTTAAATTATGTGCCTATATTAAAACAGATTAAAGCAGATTTGATTAAGTGGAAAGATCTTCCATTGACTTTGATTGGTAGGGTCAATTGTATTAAAATGAATATTTTTTCCCCAAATTCAATATTTATTTCAGTCAATACCTTGTTTACTTTCAAAAGGTTTTTTTCAGGATTTAAATAAGGTAGTTATTGAATGAAGAGCTACCGGCACCAATGCCTGAAGAGGGCGCACAAAATCAGTGAACCGGTGCGGACTCGAAAGGCCAACATGGCCTGTTTCCGCTCCGTAAATGGTGATATGGTTATAGTGCGGGAGTTTTTATGGAAAGATAAATTAGCTCGAGTGGCATTGTATAAACTTACATGGAAATATGCGTTAAATCAACCTCCTAGCGAGGCTAAGGTGGAAATGGCGTGTATTTCCGAGGTCGAGGTACATGAATTTATATTTTGTTGGAACTTGAATTTGTTACAGGAATATAATATACTGGTATTGAAACATTTGTTAAAGATCTGGTTTTAAAAAATAGGGTTTTGGGATCAAAAGATAAATTATCAATTTTAACTCCATTATATAATAACCAACTTATTTCTTTTTCAATGTTTAATAATTGTTTAAAGAGTTGGGATTTTAAGGGTATAAAGACAATTCAGGATTGTTTTGAAGAGGGACAATTTCTTTCTTTTAATCAATTGAGAGAGAGATTTGATATATCTGTAAATTCTTTGTTTGTGTATTACCAACTTGGTAAAGGATAATTATGGTAGAGAGATGAATTTACCTACTTTGTCAAGATTTGAGTCTTTGATTTCCTCTATACCAAAGAAGGGTTATATTTTGGTTATGTACAATTTGTTACAAAATAATATGGAAAACCAGACTGGGATAAATCTAAACTTAAATGGGAGATTGATTTAGTGTTTATTTTTCCTGAAGATGATTGGGTGAATATGTGTCAGGACAATGTAATCAAATTGACTAATGTAAGATATGGAATGGTTAATTATAATTTTTTTACATCAATTATATTTCACTCCAGAGAAACTAAAACAATATGAATTTGGTAATTCAGACTTATGTTTTAGATTGATTCATGTACTGGTACTTTTTTTTACATGCTGTTTGGACTTATGTTAAGGTTCAACCATTCTGTCAAAGAATTAAGGTGGTTTTGGAAAAATTGTATAACTTAATATTACCATTAGACCCAACAATTTTCTTGCTGAGTAATTTGATTTCGTTGAGGGGATTAGGTTTGGATAAAATTCAAATTGCTTTTGTACGTTTGGTGTTATCAGTAGCACGTAAATGTGTTGCAAGTACTTGGAAAGACAATACAGAGATTAACATACTACGTTGGCACAATGAACTGAAAACTTGTATTGTTATCTGTTTACAGTTTTTTATTCGTTTACAATATACATGGTGCATTTTTTTTTGCACAACCAGTAAGTGGTAAGTCTGCCTGGCCCACAGAAAAATAAGAATCTTAGAGTTGTATGTGATTTATCTGACAATAAATCTGAAATCATACACCTCTCTGTTAGCTTGCAGAACAATTAATCTATGCTCTCCTTCCCTGCCTTTTATTCAGTTAAAATTTCCCACAGCTAAGGACCCAAAACATTAACCTGTTTTTTTTCAATGACGAGGAACACTGCTTCAGGCAGTGGATTATGAGGAGGATAAATGGGTTCAGTGATGGTCACATGTAAATGGGCACTTGATGGTTGACGGTGGACTCGGTGAGAAAAAGGGTCAGTTTGTGTGCTCACAGGACAAGATGGTGGGGGAGTACATTCTGCTTCCTCTCGTCCCTCTGAAGCACTAACTTTTATCAATTAAGAATTCAGCCGGTGCTGCCTGAACTCCTATATATTTCAGGTATTTTCTGTTATTATTTCAGAATTACTACACCAACAGTACTTTTTTAAAAAAATGTTGGCTCTGATTGCTAATCAGACTGGATTATCTAGTCAAGGAACAGAATGCTTCATGCAGGCAACAAACCACACCTTGTGAGGTTGGGTTAGGGGAGCAGTGCTATAACATGGTTCATCATTCTTGAATGTTGTTGTTCCATTTTTTCATATGCTCAAGACTTCATTTATCTACTGTTCAATTGTCTCTGGGTCTGTCTATTCCACAACTGCTGAAAAGATCACTGGAGCCTCCCTTCCCTCTGCCGATGACTGGTGCTTAAGAGAATCACTGAGGACCCTTACCATCCAGCCCACCCACAGTATCTTTGAGACACTACAAACAAGGAAGAGGTACACCGTCTTCATTGTTGAGGTCTTTCAAGGCTTGTTTCAGCATCATGCTGAAGAAGATGATAGTAAAGGGGGTTGGTGCGAGGACGCAGCCTTGCTTCACGCCGTTGTCAATGGAGAAGGGTTCGGAGAAGGTACAGGAGCATAACAAAAGGACTGCCAGGCTGGGAAACAGGTTCATCCCGCAGCCTGTAAGGCAGATGAACAATCCTGGAAGCCTGCAAATTATTTTAATCTATATTTATTTTGGATTGCTATGTGAATATTTTGTTTGTGTGTAGAGTGTACTATGTGTGTACATTGTGGTCTAGAGATAGAGTAAAGCACCAAAGTCTGCAGATGCAGTGGCTGAAGTTAAAATACAAAGTTGGAGAAACTCAGCAAGTCAGTGTACTTTATCTTCTTTTCTTTCTTTGGCTTGGCTTCGCGGACGAAGATTTATGGAGTGGTAATGTCCACGTCAGCTGCAGGCTCGTTTGTGGCTGACAAGTCCGATGTGGGACAGGCAGACACGGCTGCAGCGGTTGCAAGGGAAAATTGGTTGGTTGGGGTTGGGTGTTGGGTTTTTCCTCCTTTGTCTTTTGTCAGTGAGGTGGGCTCTGCGGTCTTCTTCAAAGGAGGTTGCTGTCTGCCGAACTGTGAGGCGCCAAGATGCACGGATTGAGGCGATATCAGCCCACTGGCGGTGGTCAATGTGGCAGGCACCAAGAGATTTCTTTAGGCAGTCCTTGTACCTCTTTGGTGCACCTCTGTCACGGTGGCCAGTGGAGAGCTCGCCATATAACACGATCTTGGGAAGGCGATGGTCCTCCATTCTGGAGACGTGACCTACCCAGCGCAGTTGGATCTTCAGCAGCGTGGATTCGATGCTGTCGGCCTCTGCCATCTCGAGTACTTCGATGTTAGGGATGAAGTCGCTCCAATGAATGTTGAGGATGGAGCGGAGACAACGCTGGTGGAAGCGTTCTAGGAGCCATAGGTGATGCCGGTACGGGCACACAAAACTCAAAACGGTCAACCAGTTTACCTATCTCGACTGCACCATTTCATCGGATGCAAGGATCGACAACGAGATAGACAACATACTCGCCAAGGCAAATAGCGCCTTTGGAAGACTACACAAAAGAGTCTGGAAAAACAACCAACTGAAAAACCACACAAAGATAAGCGTATACAGAGCCGTTGTCATACGCACACTCCTGTTCGGCTCCGAATCATGGGTCCTCTACCGGCATCACCTACGGCTCCTAGAACGCTTCCACCAGCATTGTCTCCGCTCCATCCTCAACATTCATTGGAGCGACTTCATCCCTAACATCGAAGTACTCGAGATGGCAGAGGCCAACAACATCGAATCCACGCTGCTGAAGATCCAACTGCGCTGGGTAGTTCACGTCTCCAGAATGGAGGACCATCGCCTCCCCAAGATCGTGTTATATGGCGAGCTCTCCACTGGCCATCGTGTCAGAGGTGCACCAAAGAAGAGGTACAAGGACTGCCTAAAGAAATCTCTTGGTGCCTGCCACATTGACCACCGCCAGTGGGCTGATACTGCCTCAAACCGTGCATCTTGGCGCCTCACAGTTTGGCGGGCAGCAACCTCCTTTGAAGAAGACCGCAGAGACCACCTCACTGACAAAACACAAAGGAGGAAAAACCCAACACCCAACCCCAACCAATCAATTTTCCCCTGCAACCGTGTCTGCCTGACCCGCATCGGCTTGTCAGCCACAAACGAGCCTGCAGCTGACGTGGACATTTACCCCTCCATAAATCTTCATCCGCGAAGCCAAGCCAAAGAAGATATGTACAATCTGTTGACAATAAATTTGAATTTAGATTCCAAGTTTGCAATGAAAGATTTTCATGCAAGTTGGTGCAATCAGGGTGAAAAGAGTCATTGAGGATCAAGCAAGTGAGTGGAATAAGAACCCAGAGAAGATGATAAAGGAGTGGAGACGTACATTTGTCAGAGCAGTCTTTCAGGAAACACCGCAGTCGCATCAGCACGACAGACTTCCACAAAGAAAACAAAGGAGCCAGAATTTTAAATTCTATTCTATTATCAGATTGTAGATGTACAACTCAATGCCCGCACTAAAACACACAATACACAGTCATTAAATATCATATAAATTATCAAAATAAATATATAAGAATATTTGGGGTGATTGCCAAAGTTACAGGATTCTGTTCGTCCATTTCACAAACTTCCTTAAGAAGCTCCTTGAATTATGTTTCTTAAATTCGTTTTTTTTTAAATGTAGACATGCAGCACAGTAACAGATCCTTTTGGCCCATGAGCCTGTGCCGCCCAATTGACCTACAACCCCCAGTACGTTTTGAAGGGTGGAAGAAACCAGAATATCTGGAAAAACCCCACCCAGACACAGAGAATGTACAAACTCCATCCAGACAGAGCTGGATTTGAACCCCAGTTGCTGGTGCTGTAACAGGGTCTCACTAACTTCTACACTAACTGCGCTGCCCTACGCTAAGGCTTCATTATGTATTTTTGTGCATGGTGCATGCAGACTTTGAATGAGTCAAAATGTATTGTATTGATAATGAGGGAACAAACATCTTCTAAATTAAATACAAAATAACACATCTGCCAAATATCTGAAATATAAAAAAAGAAGGCTGGAAATATTCAGCTGGTCAGGCAGTACCCGTAGAGACCTAATTTTGCAAGACGAGTTATCCTCAGGGGAGGTAAGAGTTAGAAATGGAATGGGGGTAGAGGTGTAGAAAACGAAAGAGAAGCTCTGTGTTAGGCCGGGGATGAAGACGCTGACCAAAACAAGTGCAGTGGTGCTGGTCCTGGGAGGCGATGAATGTGTGTCCAGGTTGACGGTAAGTATGTGAAGGTGAATGAAATTAAAAACTGCAGAAAAAAAGAGAGGAAAAACTGTGTATTCGAAAGGCATGGTACAGGCTGAAATGCCAGAAATTATAGAGCTCGTGTACCTTTATATCAAGAGGGATTATTAGAAATAGCTACACTTTTACACTCTCCTGACTTGTTCTAAAATGCATTTCCTCAGGTAGTGAAACGACTGGAAATTTTTCTCTCAATATTTCAGATTTATCAGATTTCAGATACATGACCTCACAGAGATTCTTTTTCTGTGGACGAGGAAGAATGACCACTTACTGGTAAGTGCAAAAAAAATGCACCTGTAAACAAATAAAGAACTGTAAACAGAAAACAAATGTAAGTAAAGTGACTGTACAATACAGAGAGAATAAATAAAGTCAATAAAGTGCAAAAGTGAGAGTCTTTTAATGAGCCCCTGATTGAGTTTATTGCTGAGGAGACTGATGGTGGAGAGGTAGCAGCTGTTTCTGAATCTGGTGGTGCGAGTTTTGTGGTACCTAGACCTCTTTCCTAATGGCAGCAGCGAGAACAGAGCATGTGCTGGATGGTGTAGATCCCCTTGCTGATTGCTGCTGCTCTCTGACGGCAGCTTTTCCTGTCGATGTTCTCGATGGTGGGAATGGTTTTGCCTGTGATGTCCACTACCTTTTGCTGGGCTTTCTGTTCAGGGGTACTGGTGACTCCATACATTCCTGAGAGTAGTTGTAAGGCTGTATAGTGTATAGGTTGGGCATAGGTTCCTGCTGGCTGACGACCATTCCGTAACTCACTGAACACTGTCCGTGTCTTCCTCGAGTTTTCTTCATTGTAATACAAAACATGGCCTAGTACACAATGTGTATCCAACTGGATGAGGAATCAGAGAAGACATTTCCCTGGAACTGCATTTGCAATGAGCTAACAGTGCACTCATATAGATCATTAGAAGGACATGTACAAGTACATGCAGTATTAAGAAGATAAACAAATCACTGGCTCTGTAGTTAAAGCAGTGAAATGGTTCAAGTTCTCCAAGGCCTCTGCTCATCTACAGTGGGGAAGTTATGGGCAGGGTTCATCACTCCATAAAGGGGAAGAGCATACAATAAATTCAGCAAGATATTTGCAGGGTTTCTTTGGAATTTGCCACCCCATAAAGCTGCCCTCATGATACTGAATTCACGCCCTTAACTCTCGTGAATGCGCCAACTGCACTCCAATACACAAACACACCGCGCATGTGCCTACCAAAGACTCACGCATGTGCACAGGATCCAAGATGGTCGCACCCAGCCCATGGACCCCAGGACGCTGACTAACAATTCCAACTCATGTCCATTTCAAGCTACAACCAATCATCCAGAAAAGAACATGGACGTATGTCGGGGAGAACACAGAGGATGAACGCTTTAAGTTCTTAGGAATAAATATGTCCAATGACTTCCGACGGTCAAAAGTGCAACAATGCCTGTACTTTCTTAAAAAGTAAAGGAAGTTCAGCATGTTCCCCCTTGTTCCCAACAACTTCTATTGAGCATGAGCTTCTCTGCTCAAGATTGAAAGCTATGGAAGGTGGTGAATGAACCCCAGAACATTGCACAACCTCACCTCCCCTCCATGGACTCCATCTACATCTCCCGCAGACTAAGAAAGGCAGCCAACATACTGAAAGGCGCATCACATTATGGACACGCTCTCATTGGGCTCAAAAGTATGAAAGCAGACACCATCAAGCTTAAAGTCAGCTTCTTCCCTGCATCCATTGAGCTCCTGAAGGGAACCCATAATGGTAGTAGTATGCTGCTCTTGCTTGGTGCTAATTGATCTTCCATTCATTGCAATAGTATACTCTGTAACTGTGTTCTTCACACAGCTGGATGCTAGAGATAACCTGTTAATCTGTTCACAGAAGAGCCCTTCTCACTGCATGAAGTATTTTGTGACAAATAACTTAACTGATTTTTGTAATGCATTTGGAACACTTCTTACAAAGGTCCCCAGCAGCGGAGTGAATGAGACAAATCTGGTGAGAGGGTATAAGTAACAGTAATACCTGTGACACATTTAGAAATTTTGCTTAAGTCAATTACAGGAGTTAAAGGCAGATTGAAAAATGTTTATTTAGCCATGGACTGAAATTCTCAGCCAATGGTGACTTCTGTGCAAAGTCCACAAATTATTTTACTTATGAAAAAGAAAAATTTGAAAGAATATCGTGTGAGAAAGATTTTTTTTTTAGATGATTCAGCCTCAAACTAAACCTGAAAGATCTAATGGCCTGTTTCTGTGTTAAAATACACTGTGTGCTCAAAAGCAAACCTCCAGAATGGGCTGCCAGGGGCAGTAATGGAAGCAGATGTGATTGTAAAATTTAAGAGGCTTCAAGATCGACAGATGAAAAATGAAAGGAACAGAGGGGCATGGATTATGGGCAGGCAGACTTACTTTAATATAGCATCATAGACATTGTGGATAAATGGTCTATTCTGTACTGGTCTACGTTCTTATTCCAAGGTTTGAATTTGGCCCAAAGATAATTAATGCAAACATTCTACTTGGATTTACAGTTTCAAAAGCATCTAATTAATTGCTGGAATATCATGTCCATCTCACTTATCAAAAAAAGGCTGACTGCTTCTTGACTTGTTTTACACAGACTTCCTAATCCCACAATAAATGCAGCAAACTTGTTGAGACTTTTCATTATTGCCAATATCGTGTTTAATTAAACAGAAAGCTTTCAATCATAAGCAAATACTGACTGCGAAATCAGGCAATGCCAATCGCAAGTATCTTTAACTTAGCAGGAGAATGCAAAAAAAAGTAAAGCAGGTTTAAAAAAAAACATTCCTACATAAAGAGGTATGTGATAGACTTCCTGAGTTTGTCTTGCAGGTTACCGAGAACCAGGATTACATCATCGGTGTCTAGAAGCCCAGAAGTGGGGAACAAGGCTGACCAAAAAAAAGGCAAGTTTTTGAATGCTTTTAGAATATTTGAAAGATAAACCGAAAGCAGGATCCCACTCAAAACAGACCACGTTTCATGTAAAGTGAAAGCTACAATGGGACTATGTTTGAGCAGGGTTTTAATTTGTAGGGTCAGGATAAATTTCAGGAGGGATATTTCAGTATTTTGTCAGCTGATGTCATCCAGCAGAGCTCAGGTTGATGGGACAACATTGTACCTTTAGCCTCGAACCTGACCTGTGCCATTCACTCCAGTGCAGGGGTCCTTTGTGGGTCGTGTTATAGTTGGATCAATCAAAATTAATTGCAGTTCTTGGGAGCTTGTCTGTTATCCTAATCAGGTTATTCTAAAGCCAAAATAAAAATGTTGGCAATAAATCTGAAATCTAAAAGGCATTTTGACAGGTGCCTTGTTAGGAATGGTTGAGAGGCATATGGACCAAACACAGGCAAATGGAACAACTTGGCCAGCATGGTGGAGATGGGTGAAAGGCTTGGTTCTATGCTGTACAATTCTTTGACATGAAACGGAAACATCATGACTGGACAGCCCACATATTCAGGAGAAGGTACAAGATGCTTCACTACTTAATAAGATCAAGGTTGATCTGAACGTAATCTTGGCTCCGCACTTCTGCATATCCCTGGTAATGTTTCACCTCCAAAGCCCTTGCGCTACATGACTCTGTGACATGTAACACCATCACATGGAGGAGATTTAGAATACCTGGGATGAAAGGGTTAGCATATGAGAAATGTTTGTCGCATTTGGACTGTACTTACTGCAGTACAGAAGAATGGGGGGGGTGGGGGGGGAACACACCACATATGAAAGGGCTGGATAGAGTAGATGTGCAAGAATGTTTTCAATGGTAGGGGAGTTTAGGACAAGAGGGCACAACTTCAGGATAAAAGTGTGTTCATTTAAAATGGAGATGCAGAGAAATTTCTTTAGTCAGAGCATGGAGGGCAGCTGTGGAAGAAAGGTCATCAGGTGAATATAAGGCAGAGGTTGACAGGTATTTAATTAGTCAGGGCATCAAACATTATGGGAAGAAGGCCGGGGAGTGGGACTGAGGGGGAGGATGGATCAGTTCATGATGGTGGAGCAGACTCGATGAGTAGATTGGTCTACTTCTACTCCTGTATCTTGTAATCTTGTGAGGTTGTCCTCCAAGCTACACACCATCCTGCCTTGATATACATTGCCATTCCTTCAGTGTCACTGGGTCAAGATCCTGGAACTCACTCTCTAACAGCATTCTCGGTAGACCCACATCTCAAGGACTGCAGTAGTTCAATAAGGCAGCTCCCCACCACCTCCTTGGGCAATTAAATATTGGCTCAATCTGTGAAGCCCACATCGTTTTAATTATTTTTTTTTAAGTTTTACTGTCAACTATGATAAATAGGAATGGAAAAAGGGGAATTTTGCTTCAAAACAAAATTTGTATCCTGGCCTTTGTCAATATTCCAACATAAATGGCTAACTGCTTCTCTTTTCGCACAAAATGCCTGATCTACTGAGTATTTCCAGCATTTTTTCTTTTATTTCAGTCGATTCCTTTATTGTCATGTAATGGTACAGAACATGTAATATTACACAAAATTGCCTTCTGCCTGCCGAAATGCCATCAGAGTCGCCATTAGTGTCGCCCCATAGAGCAAGAGAGAAAGAGAAGCAAAAGAGTCACTGAGTGCCATTCACTGTGGTTCTCCCCCCCACCCTCCCCACCCAGCGTTATGTTGATCTTCACTGAGAAGCCTGGACCTTACCATTGCTTGCTGTTATCCTGCACTGCTTCCTAGACTTTTTGACTGGGCCCTTTAGTTTGAATTAATATTTTTTCCCCCAATAGAGATGTGCCACATGCAAACAGCTATCACAGCAATGTCAAGGGCAAAGCCCAGAAATCTCTACAGGCAAACCCCACTTTACGCAATTAATTCATCCCAATTTTTTACTCGTGTAAGACAAATTCACGTTAGGTGATTAATAGAATCAATGGGAATAATTACAATGAATCCCCCCATCCTTTCAAATTATCCATCAAGACTTAAAATGTGTTTTAAAAACAACTTTTAGCTGCATTATAATGCCAAAACTGTTAAGGTTAATAAAAATAATGATGATATTTTTCATTTACTTCATAATCACATCATAACTAAACTATTTCTTAGAAAAATATTTATCCAAAATTGACTGAACAGATTTTGATTTTTTTCTTCTCTTTATACAATTTCCTATAGCTAGCGATCACGGTAACTGGATAATTACCCGTAAAACAGAAAACGGTTGCCATTTTCCAAATCATGGTAAATGAATTTTGCGTTGATAGAAGTAGCGTGTACTTTGGTTGCAGATGCAGTTCCAAACACAAGAGATATTGTATTGTCAAATTATAAAACTTCCACTAACTGAAATTGAACCTCAACATCAATTTGTTACATGCCAATGCATCAAAGAGAACCAACAAAGAGAATAGACATGAACACATTAAACTAGTTTCCAGTCATTTATTGAAAACTGTTCTAACCTTCAAATGCTGTTGATCAATACTCACCAGACTGTGATGCCATATAGCTCTCCAAGGGCTTATAAACCTTGGCTGCTGCTATCTAGATAAATAAAAATGCCCGCCTGTGTTTCAATATAGTTAGCTGAAGTGCACGTCTTTGCAGACTTTTAAGGAGAGAAGATGCATCGTTCTCTTGTGGAGTCATTTAAAATTTATAAACACGATATACATGAAAAAACAAATGGCATGGATATTTGAAATGACAGACCCTGTTGATAATTCATTTTATTATCTACCTCTCATCACTTTCAACATTCTACTCAATTATTATAAAGAGTGCATTAATTATGCAGAGAGTTGTATCTCATTTAAAAGTTTTACACTTTTGTAACCACTAGTAAAGTAAAAAAAAAACCACTAGTAAAAAATTAAGGAGCTGATTGTTGATGTCAGGAAAGGAAAACCAGAGGTGTACAATCCAGTGATCATTGAGGGATCAGAGTTGGAGAGGGAGATCACATTTATATTCTTGGGAGTCACTAGCTCGGAGGATCCTTCCAGGACCCAACACACCAATGACATCGTGAAGAAAGCACGTCAGCACCTCTATTTCCTCAGGAGTTTGTGGAGGTTTGGTATCAAATCAGAAACCCTGGCAAATGTCTACAGAGGTGTAGTGAAAAGTTTGCCGACCGGCTGCATCACGGACTGGTATGGGGACACTAATACTCCTAAGCATAAAGCCCTCTAAAAGGTAGTGGACACAGCCCGGGACATCACAGGCAAACCTCTTCCCACTATTGAGTACGACAGGGAACTCTGCCGTGGAAAGGCAGCAGTAATCATCAAGGATCCACACCACCCAGCACACGCTCTGTCCTCGCTGCTGCCATCAGGCAAGAGGTCAAGGTGCCGCAAGACTCGCACCACCAGGTTCAGGAACAGCTGCTACCCCTCCACCATCAGACTCCTCAACAGCAAACTCCATCAGGGGCCAAGGCTGGGTCAAGACATATTCCCAAGAAGGAATCATGTAAAGCCCTTGGCGAGGTTATAAAATGTGCACAAAGACATTGGGCTCTGCATGAGCAGACAACCTTCCTGGCTGGTTCTGTAGGACTCGAGCAAGTTTTACGTTGGGCCATGTTTTTGGAAATAACAACAGGCAATTTGATGGTAAAGAGTCATCGAAGGAAATAAAAACTCTTGATCAGGACACAATGAGAAAATGTTTGATGTTGTGCTTAAAATTTTACATTTAAACATACAACATGGTAACAGGCCCTTCTGGCCCACGAGCCCATGCTGCCCAAATACTCCTATTAACCTACAACCCCTGGACATATTGAAGGGTGGGAGGAAACTGGAGTGCCCAGCGAAAACACATGCTGACACAGGGAGAACATACAAACTCCTTACAGACAGAGTCGGATTCGAGCCCGGGTCGGTGGCGCTGTAATAGTATTGTGGTAACTACTACGCCAACACAGGAGATAGTGACTGACTACGTCATCTGCTGACAACAGATTTCCAAAAGACCTATTCACTTTCAAAGAATCCAAAAATGTGAACAATTTTCCATTTACAAAATCAACAATGCCTTGTCTCTGGAGTGGAGGTGACCGGACAGTTTTCCATTAGTCCTGTAGATTAGTTCCAATCTAGTGTGGACCTGTCGGAGGTGAAGTTCAATACTGCAGTGAGAAGGACTAGTGTTGGAGTGAAAATGCAGCCTTGTTGACACCACCATTCATTGAGAGAAAGTCCACTGCTGGTTCTGATCATGGTTCACATGTCATTGCAAAGCAAACATAAAACGGGTGTGGACTTCGGTCACAGCTAAATCTGACAAATGAAAGAGTAAGGTCGGAAAGAAAAGCCTTCCACTGTGATTGATGCTGCTCCCTGTAGTTTTCCTGGTTTTCAGGTCTAGGTAGTAACAATTGAGCTGTTGAGAGCAGGGCTCAGCCAATGACATTGTCTGGAACAGATAGCTGGGAGACCCCTCAGTTGTTATCACAGTCAGATTTCTCTCCTTTATTGAATGAGGCCAAGATTCTGACATCTCCGGGATGCACCCCCCTCCCCCAGCCCCCTGCACATGCTCCTCTTCCAGAAGAAGATGATGAGGTTGCATATTTGTGACTCAAGTTCCTATATATAGACAAATAGGTGACTGAAGTATACAAGAGGGCGTAGCTTGCACTCAACATCCACAATACTCTACTTACCCTACTTCTAACACCTCCTCCTTTGAACAATGAAGGTCAATGACAAGACTCCACAAAATGAGGATCTCTTTCCATGTCCTAGGAGCCACTGAGTGTCAGCATCAATAACAATGCTCAACATTATGTTCTGTGTTTAGCTATCTGAATTAAAAGGTGTCTATAGATCAGCATTCAAACCCAGTACAAAACACAGGGAGGGTTACATCTCCAGAATTGGTGGAGGAAGCATGGAGAAGCGAGCAGCTGCACAAGGCACTGATAAAGCCCACAAGGGGAGACCATTGATCCAAACACACCAGGCAATGGCGATGAGTGACTGGACGTGAGTGTCGGGTCTGATCAAAGTGAACATCTACAAGCCAAGTTATTTTAAGTCATCCTGTATCCTCCATTGCCTGCACATCTGCCCTGGCCCCCACGCGCAACAAGGACAGGATTCCCCATCCTCACCTACCACCTCACCGGCCTCCACATCCAACATATCCTTCTCCACCATTTCTGCCACCAGGCACATATTCCCCTATCCTGCTCTCTTGTCTTCTGCAGGGATCGCTCACTCCTCAACTTCCTTGTCCACTCCTCCCTCCCCACCAATTGTTCCATTGGTACCTACCCGTGACCGCTGGAGATACTCCACTTGCACCCACATCTCCTCCCTCACTGCCATTCGAGGCCCCAAACAGTCCTTCCAAGTGAAGCAACATTTCTCTTGTGAAACTGCAGGGGTCATCTACTGCATACAGTGCTCCCATTATGGTCTCCTCTATATTGGAGAGACTAAGCATCACTGGGAGATTGTTTTCTTGAGCATCTCTTCTGTCTGCTGCAATAGCATGGATCCCCCAGTGGCCACCCATTTCAATATCCTATCCCATTTCCTTGCTGACCTGACTGTCCATGGTCTCATGCACTGCCAGAATGAGACCACCCACCAATTGCAGGAACAACAACTCATATAACCTCCAACCTCATGGGACGAACATCAACTTTTCCGATCTCTGTTAAACTCACCCCCCCCCCCCCCCCCCCACCACCCCACACACTTCCTCCCTATGTCATCTTTCCTTGAAGAAAGGCACAGGCCCAAAATGTCAGTAATATATCCTTAACTCCATGGATGCTGCGAGACCGGCTGAGTTCCTCCAGTATTTCTGCCTGCTTTTACTACAATCATGGCATTGGCAGACTTTTGTGTTTCACTAGGTCATCTCCAGGGTGGATTTTGGATAGAAATTAAACATTTGCAGAAGAATATTGTTGCTATGCATCAAAGAACATCATGATGCCTGCAGTTCATGCAAGTGTTAACATTCCAGAAGCTGGCCAATATATTATTGCAACTGGCACTTACAAACCGCTTTAAATAATCCCTATGCCATCGGTGCTCTGTGATTAGTAAGGGATAGCTTAAGGTGGTATGTGAGTGGGAAGGGAAGGTTGAGAATCACTGCCCTAGATCCAATCGTTACTGAAATATTTTGCTTGAGAAAAATTGTCACTGGGCCATTTCCTTTGGAGTTATGAAGCTGTGCACATAACAAGTCAATTAGGAACGATTAAAACAGTGGTTTTCAAACTTTTTCTTTCCATCCACATACCACTTTAAGCAATCCCTTACTATTGACAGAGTACCGATGGCATAGGTGCGTGAGTGGAAAGAAAAAGGTTGAGAAACATTACACTATACCTACCAGTTGTCAATAGCTCTTGCTGGGCAGTCATCCTTGCCTTCCTTTAGGTGAGGCACGATCTACCTACAGCAGACATAGTGAAGCACTGGTGAAAAATTACCAATACTACCTCTGCAAAATGCTTTAAAACACACAGGAAGATGAGGTGAATCAATAACAAAGTTGTCTCCCATGCCAGCAACAAACTCCAAGGGCTTAATTACAGCCCGATGGATCGGCTTGGTGGTGAGTTTCTAACATCAAACTTATGAAACACTTTATTCTCGAGCTGTGCCATTGGAAGAGATGACCACGTGGACAAGGGAAAAGTTTCAAGATTTCAGATTTCGCTCCTCTGCAGTTGTTTGGTTTTCATTTTAAATGGGATGGAATACATTTGAGAATCGGAATTTATTGTCATGAACATGTCACAAAATTCCTTGCTTTGAGGCAGTATCACAGATGCAAATTTTGCTATAAATTGCATTTTAAAAAGAGAAAATGAGGTAGTCTGGTTCATTGTCCATTCATAAACCTGATGGCTGAGGGGAAGGAGGTGTTTTCATGCTTCTGGGTGTTCGTCTTCAGGCTCCTGTACCTCCTTCCCAATGGTAGCAGAATGAAGAGGGCATGGCCTGGGCGGTGAGTGAACACTCAAAGGAGTGAACACTAATACTCATGATGGCGCTGGCTGAGTTCACAACTCTCTGAAGTCTTCCGTCCTGTGCATTTGTACCTCCATACCAGACAGTGCTGCAACCAGTTAGAGTGGTCTCACGGTACACCTGTAGAAATTTGTAAGACCCTTTGGTGGCATACCAAATCTCCTCCAACTTCTCACAAAGTGTAGCCTTCTTCGTGATTGCCGTGACAGTTGCTTTTCCTCTGAGGTGACAATGGATTATTCATGGCCATGGATGATAATGTTATTGTGACCCTTGTACTCCTGGGGAAATCGACCTTCGCCGTAATTAAATGATTCACCGAAAATCTACAGCTACTGATGAGGGTTTTAAAACCAACAGAATTATGAGGAACTCATGTCAGCCTGACTAGCCACACACCTTGAATCTGAGGCCTGTTTCACAGAGATTTGATTCACCAGCTGTCATTTATAATATACTCATCTATGCAGAACTGCAAGCTTGAATTGTGAACTGAATTGCTTTCATTTAAGTGAAGGGTTTTGAAACTGATCATGTTTTTTGTTTGTTTATCCATTTCACCCACTGGAGTGTTTTGAGGCTGGATTACAGTATCCTGCAAGGCACGGGTCATTATAGAAGAAAAGCTTAGCATGTTTGCTTCACTAAACTAATGAAGGTTTATACAACAGCAGGTACAATAAGTACTGAATCTTCACACACAATAAACTTCTGAATGAGAGAAACATGTTTGGCCTAAGATTCAACATTCCTTTTATTGTCATGTAATAGTACAAAAAATGTAATATACACAAAATTCAATTCATGCTTGTTGTAAGGCAAACAAAGAGTCACCATGAGCATTGCCTGGTGCCCCTAACAATTGGAGAAAGAGAAAGCAAGAGAGTCACCTCAGGGAAACTGAGTTCCCGTGGATTCGCCGCCAGGGATCCTGCAGCCCCTGCAGCCACAGACTCCAGTTAAAGCCATCAGCAACCTGTGATAGTCCAGATTCTATCACCAATGTGTACATGTACAGATTGTAGTGTAGGATGACTGTGATTGGCTGAGAATGTAGCCACACCTACTGGCAGGTGTTAAAGGATTGCTCCTAGCCAGACCAGGTCATTCTGGACTGGTCGACTTACTTGTGATATGCTCCAGTCTTTTAGTTAATAAAAGCCTTGGTTTGGATCAACAAGTCTTTGGTTCTTTCGACGTGCTCTACACAACCCAAGCTCCAGATCTAAACCTCCAATACGATCACAAAGCCTCCAACACCGGAGGCCCTTAGGGTGCCCTTCTTATTCTCAGCGCCTTCTCGAATCCCAGTTCCAACACCTGGTTCCCATGAGCCAGTCTCCAGCAGCCCGTGGACTGGTGTGAGTCCTTCGACCAGGTCGCCAGCAACCCATAGCTGTGTGAGTCCTTTGACTGCAAGATGCCTAAAGTATGCAGCCTGTGTCGTTTATTAGGCCGCTGAGCCTCTCGTTGGTCTGCTGCCGCGTTCACCTTCCTTGTAGGGTCATCTCCTCCCCAATTGGTGGGGGGGGGGGGAAGGTGTTCCTCCAGCACAGATACCACCATCTTGGGCACAGAACCATAGTTGCAAGATTTTTAAAAAACACCCTCAACTCCTCTAACAGTCTGTTTAAAGCCTATATTGAGCTGTCAGCATCACGACCAGGTGGTCAGGCCACGTGGAGTAGTGCTGGGTCTCAACTTCCCATTCTCCAGGGTCTACACCAGAGGCAGTGTGTTACCATTGTGGTGATATGTAATTACACCACTAGGTCACCAGGGGTCATCCCAGTGACCTTGTATATAAAGCAGTCGAGAGCTACAGTCCAGCCTTCCAGGTTCGTCTTGCAGAGAAACAAGAGCCTCTTAGTGTACGTATTAGTTTATTAAAGCTGTCTTATACTCGCACTGCTGGTGTGGTTCTTGTCAGTACAACCATTACAGCAGCTCCATCGGTGCCGCCATTTCTTTTTGAAGACTATTCTTTCCAGAAAGCAAACATTCTGGGTCTCTTATTCGTTTTCCTCAGGGAGGTGAATAATCACAGATAAATGATTTACAGTTAATCACTTCCCTCAAGAGTTAAAAAAGAAGTCCTCACAGATCTCTTTGTGACCCAAGGTAATCTTGCAAAATCCCAGAATGTTAATCTAATGATGCAGCCTGCATTATTCATCTCAGATGCCAGTTACGTTGTATATTCAGATGCTTCATGTAAATTGAAGCATTGTCTTGTGCCAGGCATATCAAAAATCCATACTTCTCTTCATCAACAAGTCTCACTGAATCCTAGAATGGTTACAGCACTGAAACAGGTTGTGAAATCTCATTACTAGTGGCAGCCTCTTCGACACGTCCACCACATTCTGATTGGACGAGGCATCGGGGATCTATTTGCCTATTGTTATTTAGGAATGGTAGCACTTCCTTTGTTCCTAAATTACTTTTAAAATTAATTCCTCAATACAATTTAAATGATCATGGACTTCAATTGTTTTCTAAAGAGGAACCATGCGCTCTCATTGTAATTTCTTCCAGTGAGAGGATATGAGCTTACTTCACATTTTTATGCAACTCCTCTTGATGTTGAATCCTATCAAAAAGTCAACATTATTAATAGTAGAGCACGTGAGCATGCTGCACCTTTCCTAGAATTCCTGGAAACGCAAGTAAATCGTAAAAAATTAGATGGACCGAAACACGAAAGTCTGCAGACGTTGTGATGGCAGTGAAAAATATAGAAAGGCTGGAGGAACTCAGCAGTTCTCACAGCATCCAGAGCAAGTAAAAAAAATATATTAGCAACAATTAGGGCCTGAGCCCTACTTCAAGGTAAAAGTTGAGGCAGGGCTCAGGCCCAAAACGTTGGTCATATATCTTAACCTCCTGTGGATGCTGCGAGACTGGCTGAGTTCCTCAGCATTTCTGAACACACCAGATCTTCTCATTCACTGCTGTTGTTACCTCATTTTATAATTCCAGTGGACTTGGGAGTGATCTTGAGATCAACCCTTCTTTTCCCAATTACAGAAGCTTGCAATTTTAGTGACTTGAGTATAATATCCATTGGGGTTTCACAGACATATAAAGTGAATAAAACTAGGATATATTGGGAGAATGAAAACAAAGATTTGTCATATTTATGGATATCAAATTGTCTTAAAGGAATGTGAGAGGGAAAGATCTGGAGAAGAAATGGCTGATGTTGGTCACCAAAGACTCAGTTGCTGATGAGACATGGGTTTAGAATTTTTAAATCATTCTTGGAACACGTGCATCACTTGTCAGGCCATCTCTAATTTGCCTTGGATTGAGGGGTTTGCAGAGTCTCCTTTCACAAAGCTAAAATCCATGTGCATTTTTCCTCTTATTATATCCAATCAATACCTTTTGACTGTTGGTCTGGACTCGTCCTCCTCCCATTCTTCAGTCTTTATTCAAACAACTTCCTGTTTTTTGTTTATTCCATGAAGAAAGCCTCAGGCCCGAAATGTTAGTAATATATCTTTATCTCCTGTGTGCAATGAGAGTGCTAGTAATCCTCCTGACCATTAGAGGGAGTCGGAGACAATTTTGTTTCAGCTTCAGTTGGATTCAAGATGGATGCCTCCACACAGTCATGAGTTCATCCTATAGCTAAAGCATAGTTGTTTTAAGAGAACCCAAGTTTCTACATTACAATACAAGAAACATCACATGGTACCAGGACTTTGCATGGTACCAGGACAGAAAGCAACACCAGGAGAGTGCAGAGTGTGAATCAGTCGTTATCAGCAGAGATATGGAGAGTGTAAATTGGACTGGAAATGTCAACCACGAGAGGAGATTGTTCAAAGATTCATGCTTTATCTGCAATCCATTGGACTCGATAGCAAACATGATGCATGGAAGATTGCACTGCTACTTACCATGGTGGGACCTCAAGCACCAGAGGTTTTTGCCAAGGCTGCTAACCAGAGGAAGTTCAACAAGGTTATTGAGATGTTTGATGAACACTGTTCACCGAAGGAAAATGAAACATTTGAGAGGTCTGTGTTTCGCTTGGTGCAAGCAGCTGCAATGAGAAAGCTTTGATACTTTTTTTAAACAGACTTGAAATTAAAAGCAAAAACATGCAATTTTGGATTTCTGCAAGATTCAATGATCCGTGATCAAATGGTGTCGGGATTATTGGTAAGAAAAGTGAGAGAGAGGCTGCTGCGAGAGACAGAGCTTACCTTAACTGGATCTAAGAAAATATGCCACGCCAGTGAATTAGCTCTGCAGCCTGCGAGAAAGAGCAAAAGTCAGTGAAAATGAAGACACAGCCATAGCCACAGTGATAGGAAACAACAAAAAGATGGAGAGACATTCAATTGTAAATGATGTGGCACTCAACATGCACCAGAACAATACCCCAGCTATGGAAAAGTCTGTAATAAGTAGAAAAGGCTATAACTCCTGCCTATGATGTCCTCACTTTCCCTGACCAAAGTGGGATCCATAACACGGTCCCTGAGAAGCCACAGCTCAGCACACCTGGTGCAGATATGGACATCCAGGAGGCTAGAAGACTCCAGGGCCTCCCACATCTGACACTGAGAACAACAAACTGCTCTTCCTTTCCTCAAATGTCTTTTTTTTCTTTGGCTTGGCTTCGCGGACGAAGATTTATGGAGGGGGTAAAAAGTCCACGTCAGCTGCAGGCTCGTTTGTGGCTGACGAGTCCGATGCGGGACAGGCAGACACGATTGCAGCGGTTGCAGGGGAAAATTGGTTGGTTGGGGTTGGGTGTTGGGTTTTTCCTCCTTTGCCTTTTGTCAGTGAGGTGGGCTCTGCGGTCTTCTTCAAAGGAGGTTGCTGCCCGCCAAACTGTGAGGCGCCAAGATGCACGGTTTGAGGCGTTATCAGCCCACTGGCGGTGGTCAATGTGGCAGGCACCAAGAGATTTCTTTAGGCAGTCCTTGTACCTTTTCTTTGGTGCACCTCTGTCACGGTGGCCAGTGGAGAGCTCGCCATATAACACGATCTTGGGAAGGCGATGGTCCTCCATTCTGGAGACGTGACCCATCCAGCGCAGCTGGATCTTCAGCAGCGTGGACTCGATGCTGTCGACCTCTGCCATCTCGAGTACTTCGACGTTAGGGATGTAAGCGCTCCAATGGATGTTGAGGATGGAGCGGAGACAACGCTGGTGGAAGCGTTCTAGGAGCCGTAGTGGAAAGAAAAAAGAATCTTAAGGAAACAAGTAAACAACTAACTAGCCTTACCTTAAATCCTCAATGCGAACAAGCTCGACCTCAGCTTCTGTTCGCCGAAGCCTCGAGAGCCAAAGCCCCACTCCTTCTCTGTGCCACTCACTTGCTGAGCCCCTCTTTTACCTTACCCTTCTTTCATTGGCCCTCTACCAATTAACCCTGTCACTTGCTCCTTGTCCCTCCTCCACTGGATGCTTCCTAACTCCAACCACTGCACATTTAATTCACTGTTTGGCCGAAACTCCTCCTTGAGGGTGCCTTTTGGAATTTCCACAGGACAATGGAGCACATCATAGATGGGGTACGTGTCCACATGGATGACATAATCCTATGGGGATTTACACAGGAACAATACAACAAGAGGCTCATCAAAGTACTACAATGTATCCAGAAGCATGGATTAAAGTTAAACAGAGAAAAATGTCCGTTTGGTGCGAAGGAAATCACTTTTCTGGGAGAAAAACTGTTAGAGGCAGGTGTGGAGCCAGACAAGAGCAAGGTAAAAGCAATTTTAGAGATGCCCAAACCCATTGACAAAAAAGGCCATATTGAGAATACTGGAAATGATCAATTTCATTGGTAAATTCATACCAAACCCATCTTCTAAAACAATGTACCTAAGGAAGTTGTTACAGGACAAATATGAATTCGAGTGGACAGCCAACCACGAGGAAGAATGTGGATAACTGAAGAACATTATAATGACAGAACCAGTGCCTTTGACATTCTTTGACCCATCCAGAAGGACAAAAATATCCAGGGATGCTTCAAAAGATGGAATAGGTACCATCCTACTTCAGACTGTGGAAGAAAATTGGAGGCCAGTAACATATGCATCAAGGACAATGACAACATCTGAATGTCAATATGCACATAAGAGAAAGAGTGTCTAGGTCTGGTCTATGGACTTGAGAAATTCTCCAGTTATGTGTATAGTCTACCATCATTCGAGGCAGAGACAGACCACAAGCCATTAATAGAGATAATCAAGAAAAATCTCAGTGAAATGTCGCCAAGAATCCAAAGACTGATGATGAAGCTACAATGTTATGACTTTGAATTGGTGTACGCACAAGGGAAACTTATTGTGTTAGTTGATACGTTATCCAGGGCAATGATGCAGAGTGAAGCACACAATGAGAGTTCCCCAGAGATAGATCTGAATCTGATCACTGAATCTCTTCTCTTATTTGACATGGAATTCATGCAGATCACAGCTGAAACAGAAAAGGACACAGTTCTACAGAAGATCATCAAGAATCTGAATGAAGGATGACCTAGAGGTGAATGTCAGCCATATTACAACATCAAAACACCTGACAGCCTGAATTTCTGAAAGAAAAAGAACTGCACATTTAAAAATTTTGTGCTGCTGATGTGTTTATGTTTGTGATGAAATTTAAATTAAAATGAATACTGTATTAGTTAGATTAAACATCTCAAGGAAAGGGGATGTAGTAATAGAATGCTAGTGATCCTCCTGACTACTAGAGAGAGTCAGAGACTAGTTTGTTGCTGCTTCGGTTGGATTCAAGATGGATGTCCCCACACGGTCATGAGTTTGGTCTATAGCTAATAAAGTATATTTGTTTTAAAAGAACCCAAGTTTCTTTATTACAATAAAAGAAACATCACACAGTGGATACTGCAAGACTGGCTAAGTCCTCCAACATTTACTGTGTGTTTTTACTACAAACACAGCATATGCAGACTTTTGTATTTCACTAAGTGTAGAAGACAGTTAAGAATCACCTTTGTTGCTGAAGATGTGCAGTCATGATTTGGGATCAAAGGAGGAGATCACATAGAACCATACAAAATTCCGACTGGACTTAGCAAGTTAGATGCAAGAAGAATGTTCCCCATGTTGGGGAAGTCTAGAACAAGGGCATCATAATCTAGGATTGAGAAGAAAGGAAACTTTTTTCCACTCAAAAGTGTTGTGAACTTATGGAACTACTTGCCATATAAAATCATTGAGGCCAGTTAATTAGATATTTAGAAAGGAGTTGAATGGGGCTGTTATGTCAAAAGGGATGAAAGGCTATGGAGGCAGTACTGAAGACATCAGATCAGACATGATTATATTGAAGGGAGGAACAGGCTCAAAAGGCTGAATGACCTTCTTCTGCTCCTTTTTTCTAGGTTTCTATGATCCTTTTTACACTGAAAAGCTGCATTATTGCCGTATACACAACCCATCTCTGGAAGCCAGCTTGCAGAATAGAAGAATTCTTTTACACAGCAAGCTAGCTTCGAGAAGCAAAACCAACAGGACGTGTAGTACAGCCCTGCTTCACCTATGACACTACCTACCTTGGCAGATAAAAACCAGGCAAGTTCAGATCCCCGCCCTCAATCCGTCTTTGACACATTCACACAGGTAAGTGAAGTGTTTGAAAGGCAGCTTCAATCCTCTGGGTAAAAGGGGTAGCTGTTTAACTTTTAATCCCAGATTTAAAGGTACCTGGCTTGAATCCTCTGTGTAAAAGGGGTATATGTTTAACTTTTAATCCCAGATTTAAAGGTCCCAGTGAACACTAAGGGATCTGAACTTAAAATGCAAAATGTTTCACCAGGTTGATCCCGGAGATGAAGGGGTTGACCTATGAGGAGAGACTAAATCTCCTGGGATTATACTCACTTGAATTCAGAAGAATGAGAGGAGATCTTATAGAAATGTATAAAATTATGAAAGGGATAGATAAGATAGAGACAGGAAAATTGTTTTCACTGGTAGGTGAGACCAGAACTAGGAGATACAGCCCCAAGATTCAGGGGAGTAGATTTAAGACGGAGATGAAAAAAAAACAGTTTTTTTTCCCAGAGATTAGTGAATCTGTGGAATTCTCCACCCAGGGAAGAAGTTGAGGCTACTTCATTAAATCTATTTAAGGTTCAGTTAGATATATGTTTACATAAAAAAAGGAATTAAGGAATATGGGGAAAAGGCAGATAGGTGGAGTTGAGTCAATTATCTGATCAGCCATGATCTTGTTGAATGGCGGAGCAGGCTCGACGGGCCGGATGGCCAAATCTTTTTCCTTTTTTTTATGTTCGTATGTTTCGTTCCATTTCTAGATTCCTCTTCTAGAGACATGTCAACTGTCACATTTGGGAATTAGGGACAGCATATATTAGTACTTTTTCAATAGTTGAGATGAATTGATGAATAGAAGAGACCTGGATACACATTAGCGGTGGAGACAGCAACATATCAGATGCAATTACAAATGAGGGGTAGTAAGTGCTAACAGCAAGGCTTTTGACTTGGGGATCATTGATCCTATTTCCATTTGGCCAGGTACCATTAATGATGTAGAATTTTTGAGCTATTTACTTGCATGTACTTCACGGATGCTTACATTTACTGTTAGTTTCTGACTAACTTTTGTTTAGATCTTGTATTTTTCCATAACCAAACGCTGTGAAATTAATGCCATTTCTCAGTTCTCCTGATTATATTTCTTCATAATGGTAGTGCAGTACCACCAACATTCGCTATCAGAGTTGAGTTGCTTCTTGGGATATATCAGTTCAACTAATGCAAGTTGTACTGATTCATTGATTTATAGAGACATAGAATCTTCCACAGCACAAAACAAGCCCATTGGCCCAACTCATCCACACTGACTAAGTTGGCAATCTGTTTGTTTAATTTATCCCACCTTAACAACAACAAAGGTCCCCATTGTCCTGGTCACAGCCTCTTCTCGATGTGACCTTCAGGCAGATGGAATGGAACAAGTTTATCTCCAACAGGTAACAGGTTCTTAAACCTTCCTGTACTCCACTAACCAGAACAATAATTCAGGATCAAAGATTTGTAGGCACTATTGAAACATCACACTTTTTTGTACTATCTTACAACTATGAATATTTATCTATCTTTTTTAAAAAATCTTGTGTAGTAATTTAACTGATACTCATTGTTTATTTGTGCAACTGTAGCAAGAAAAATTCCAGTGCATCTGTACATTGTACTTATATGAATGAGAATAAACTCCCATCTCATCTTCAGTTGCCAAATAAGCAAGTGAGAACAGGCAGGTGACATTAGGACTGGGTGGCAGAATGCCCCGTCAGATGAGTAAAGGAGGGGAGAGAAGGGTTTGGGTTTAGAATTGCAGAACCTGGAGTCTAGACAGCTGGTGTCACAGCAGGCCAGTCAGAGATCTGCAAGCAGCTCGAATGCCCATTATGCACAAGATTCCAAACTTCACAGGTTACAAATCTTACAAAACTCAAAGCAAAGTTGTGCCAAGACATTTGAACATGTAAAGTAGAGCACACCATATAAGGGAAAATCAACCAAAGATTTCAGCACTCATCTGAAGCTGAGTCAATCTGCTAAATGCTAATTTAACACATGTATTTTTAGCAATTGAGCTGGGATAGAGCTTTAAGTGATTTAGTATTGTGATGTGTTGTTCAGATGCCAATTGAACTTTGGTTTGCTGAGCTTATGAAATTATTTTTTTTAGGATCTCCAGACTAAAAACCAATTTATATTTTGAGTGGAGGATTTGAACCCTGGCACTGTAATCACATTGCTCTAACCACAACTCTAATCATGCCATTCTGTTGACATTGTTGCTTTTATGGCTCACCTTGCAAGCTGAATTTTAACTCTTCAATTAATTTGTCAAAGTTTTCACCAATACCTTGGACATTGGGCACAGTTTACTTCTCCACTCAAACAGGGCCTTTGAATTTTGAGGTATTAATTGTTTAACTTCAACTTCTTCCTCTATCTAGACATTTTGGGATTTGACTTGCTTACATTCCAGTTTTGTGGTTCTGAGTTAGCTGAAGAGGCCAGTGTTTGAACTCCAGTCTCTTCTAGAGATGGGGCAGAAGATTGGTATGTGAGGTGATGAGTTCTTACATGACTCAGGAGTGAAACACAGAAGTCTGCAGATGCTGTGACTGTAGTAAAAACACAGAAAATGCTGGAGGAACTCAGCCGGTCTCGCAGTGTCCATAGGAAGTAAAGATATATAACTGATATTTTAAGCCTGAGCCCTTCTTCAAGGAATGAGTGAAAAGCAAGCAGGTGTCTGAATTAAAAGAGCAGGGGAAGGAGCACAGACCAACAGAAAAAGGGTGATAATTGGATATGGAGAGGAGGCCAGGAGGGAGGAAAGGTGAGAATTGATATGGGGAAGGGGGGGGTTTGGAATGCAGAGATGGAGTAAAGAATTGAAACTAGGGAAGTCATTTATGACCTACATCTCCAGAGGAGTGAACTCATGGTTCTCAATGCTACACCCAAATGCTCCTTTTGAGTGATCATGAGCTAGTGATTTGCCCGAAGTCAGCTGAAATATATTTATTCGTGAAGACTTTAAGCGCACCTTTCCCTCCACCTGGTTATCTCTTCCTACATCAGAGTTCAAAATTGCAAAGTCACAACCAAATTCGGTCCGATTTAATGTCGTCAACTGATAGGTCAATAATCAAATTTTGGCTTTATTTAAATTTAAATTTAAATCTTTCATCTCACACTTAAACATCCAATTTAATTATATTATGGTCGCTGATTGCAAAGTGTTCCCTTCTCATCTGATTGTTAGCTAATTTTAGCTTGCTACAAGTCTACAAAGCTACTCCAATCCTGTCTCCAAGTAAATATGGCTTTAAAATCAAATTTTCTAAATAAAGTCCTAAATAATCTTCTCTCATTGATAACTGCATTCCAAACTGTGTTCACCAGTCTAAGAAAGCCACACAAACGTTGTACTTTGTAATTACTGTCTGAAAGGCGCTCAGCCAATGTGGCATTAAACAAGCTAAGCAAACATAACTGAAACATATTTAATTGCTAGAGCAAAATATTAGCTTAAACTGCATCCAAAGATAGATTTCCCTGATATTTCAAATATAAAGTAACAAAAAAAGTAACATAATGCCATTGCTAGATTCGATGACAAGTTTTGGCTCAAAACGTTAACAATTCTTTATCCCCCCCCCCCCCCACTGATGTTGCTCAACCTGTTAAGTTCCTCCAACAGGTTGTGTTTAGCTTCAGATTCCAACTTCTGCTTACTTCAACGGGGGAGAGAGTGAGCAGATTTAAGTTCTTGGGAGTCACTAACTTGGAGGATCTTTCCTGGACCCAACACACTAAAGGCATCATGAAGAAACTACGTCAGTGCCTCTACTTCCTCGGGAGTTGGCAGAGGAAATGTCTACAGATGCGTGGTGGAAAGTGTGGTGACTGGCTGCATAATGGTCTGGTATGGAGACACCAATACCCCTGAGCAAAAGGTAGTGGACACAGCTCAGGAGATCACAGGCAAAAGCCTCCCCACCATCTAGAACATCTACAGGGGATGCTACCATCAGAGAGTAGCAGCAATCATCAAGGATCCACACGCTCTGTTCTTGCTGCTGCCATCAGCAAAGAGGTGTACATACCACAAGACTCGCACCACCAGGTTGAGGAAGAGCTGCTACCCCTCCACCATCAGACTCCTCAACAACAAACTCAATCAGGGACTCATTTAAGGACTTAGTTTTGCACTTCATTGATTTTAACTTTTTCAGTTTATTTACATTGTAGTGGCCCGCAGCCTGCACCTCCTTCCTGATGGTAGCAGTGAGAAGAGGGCATTGCCTGGGAGGTGGGGGACTTTGATGATAGAGTCTGCTTTCTTAAGGCACCGCCACCTATAGCAGCAGAAGTCACTAGCAAGCAGCCTCATTCACTTAAGTCAAAATAGGTGACTTGATTACTTGTGAGAACAGATGAAATCAGAATATTGTTGATGATACTACTTTTTTCATGGTGCATCAAATGAATAAATAACTGCTCAATGAAAAGGGAGGTTTCTAAAGCCTCTTCTGCCTTGTGGTATCCATCACCCCTGTCCTCCATGCCAATATAAACACATCATGGAGCACAATGAATGAATGAGATAGTGAAGGGCAGTACAATGGTGTAGTTCAGTGCTGTCTCCTTGTTCCAACCACCTCAGGCGCTGACTGTGTGGGGTTTGCATATTCTTTCCATGAAAGGGTGCTCCCATTTGCTCTCACATTCTGAGGATTTGTGGCTTGGTAGATTTATTGGGCACTATGTCACCCCTGGTGTGGATGAGTGGAAGCAGGCTGATGGGAAGGTGGGAGAATAACATGGGATTAGTGAAGGATCAGTGTTAAAACAGGTACTTCAAGTTTTCAAGATTCTTTTATTGTCATGTAATAATACAGAAAATTTAATATTAAATAAAAATTTATTTTACCTATGTAAGGCAGAAAAAGAGTTGCCATTGGTATTGCCTGGTACATCTTACAATAAGAGAAAGAGAAGCAAAAGAGACTCCCTTCAGTCAGACTCACTGAGTGTCCATGAATTCACCTCAGTGCTCCCGCAGTTTCTACAGCTGCACAGATCCCTGTTCGATCCATCTGCAACTCAAGCTCCAGATCCAAACCTCCAATATGATCAGGAAGACTTCAGCGCCTGAGGTCCTTCAGAAGCATTCTTACCCTCAGTACCCTCTTGAATCCCAATTCTAGTACCTGGTTGCCATGACCCAGTATCCAGCAGCCCGCAGCCTATATAAGTCCTTCGACTATAAGTCTCCAACAGCCTTCAGCCTATGTGGGTCCTTCAGCTGCTGAAGACCCTGTAGTTACAGCATTTTAATTAAAAACACCACCACCCCTTTAAAGCCTGTATGGAGCCAATGACACCACCACCTGACAGTAGGACCCTGCAGAGCATTGCCATTCTCCACTCACTGCTCTCCATGAACTCTAAGGGGTTAAGGGGCTGATCGCATGCTGTATAATTCCACGATGCAGAAGAACCCAGAAAATTAAATCAAACAAAAAAAAGCACACATTGAAAATGGAATCATATACTATCAAATTAAAGATTCAATGTCCATGAACATGATTGCTCAGTGGTGTTCCAATTGAGTCTGTATGTCAAAGAATTGATGATGGATGAGATGCAGAGATTGGATCAATTCTTGAATCTGTGTACATCTGCATCTCTCTTAGACGTGGGCAAAGTGAATGGCGTCAAATATATCATCGCTGATTGACATCCCATGGACGTCAATCGACACTCAATAATTTTTTTTTTAAGTATTATTGATTTTTCAGCACTCAGCCATATATCATTTATAGTGTTGCCTATCAATGTGAAAAAATCCAGACTTTAGATGAAATCTAAATGAAGCTGTGTGTCCCTCCGAGATGACCCTCCAAAATGAAGCTGTGTGTCCTTCCAAGATGACCCTCCAAAATGAAGCTGTGTGTCCCTCCGAGATGACCCTCCAAAATGAAGCTGTGTGTCCCTCCAAGATGACCCTCCAAAATGAAGCTGTGTGTCCCTCCGAGACAGAATGACTGGTGTGAACTTCAATCTGAAGAATGTTGGTATGAAATGGAAGAATAACACCAGCATTGAAGATCACTAATGGAAATTTATCAGGGCAGAAAGCAAAAGTGGAAAACTCGGCATATACATTTCATATGAATTAGTTTAGTTAAAGTATTTGACAAAAGAGTTTTAGAGAGTGTCTGACAGGTACATTACTCAAACTCCAGCCCAGCAGGACTATTTCACTGCAATAATGTACTCTTCTGTCTCTACTGAGAAGGAGAAAGTCAAATCCAAAGGAGGGAAGAGATCAGAGACTGGGCTGAAGGGAAATTGTCCAAGCTATAGACTTCCCATAATTAGAAGAATTAGTTGGCATAGTAACATTTAAGAGGCTTCTACATAAACACATGTACATGTAGGGAATGGAGGGATATCAAGTCAAGTTTATTGTCATCTGATTGCACAAGTACAACCCAACGAAACAGCATTCTCCGGTCCTCTGTGCAAAACATGCAGACACACAACCAGACATAATACACATACAAACAAAAAATACAAATGCAGGACATGTATTCATATACAAGTAAGTAAATATTGTTTCATAAATGTTGAGTCTCAAATGGTTAGTGTGAGCAATTCTTTAGTCATTCAGCATTTTCAATGCCCATGGGAAGAAGCTTTTCCTCAGCCTGGTGATGTTGGCTCTGATACTCCTTATCTTTTTTCCTGACAGGAGCAGCTGAACGATGCTATTGAAGGGTAGAAGGGGGTCTTCAATGATTTTGCACACCCTCTTCATACAATGATCCTGGTAGATCATTTCGATTGGGGTGGTAAGGTGGGGGAGGGAGACTCTCGTGGCCCTGTGAATTGATCTCTGCAGCAACCATACCATACTGTGATGCAGCCATCTAGGACGCTCTCAGCAGAGCTCCTGTAGAAGGCTGGCATGTTGGTGGCCGATAGCCCTGCCTGTTTCAGTCCTCTCAGGAAGTTCAGTCTGTTACATCTTCCTGACAAGTGAGGAGATGTTGTGTGCCCACCATAGGCCACTAGTCAAGTGAACTCCAAGGAACTTGATGCACTCCACTACAGAGTTATGGACATGGATAAGATGCAGGCAGAAGAAATTTAGTTTAAGTTTAGGTATCATGTTCAACATACACATTTGGGTCGATTGACGTGTTTCTGTGCTGTCCTTTGTTCATCGAAGTCCAACTACCAAAGAGAGGTTGGTGGAAAGGGCTCTTTGGTAACACATTGATTGCAACTTAAAATATTACTAGAGTGTACAATGCAGAAATTCAGTTGCACATTGATGATAACCTGACTTTGTACTTGATATGCTAGATGTCCACATAGACCAATCATTAGTTTCTAAACTAATTTCATGGAAAATAATTTTCAATTCAGAGCATGTTTTAATCACCTCCAAGAATGTCACAAACATACAAGAAGTATAGGAGTTAGGATGTATAAAGTTGTATAAAACATCGGTGATGCCAAATCTGGAGGATTGTGTGCAGTTTTGGTCACCTAACTACAGGAATGATATCAACAAAATAGAAAGAGAACAAGGAAGATTTAAAAGGATGTTGCCAGGACTTCAATAACTGAGTTTTTGTTCAAATTGCTTTGGCAGTAGCTGGAAAATGTATTGCTATAACTTGGAAGTCTGATATTGATTTGGGAATGAATAGATGGCATAGAGAAATTTGGAATTATATTCCCCTTGAGAAAATTACTTATAATTTAAGGGATAAATATCATTTATTTTAGAAAATATGGAGCCCATATTTACAAATGGTTGGTATTAAAATGTAAATAAATTTTGAACATTCCCTTTCTCTGATAGGTCTCTCTCTATATATTTAAAGGTATTGGAAAGTGAAGTTCTCCTATTGTGGTTTTCTTGTCCCTTGTCTCTTTCCTTTTTTGTTTGAGTTTGTAGGGGGTTGGGGGATTAATAGGAGGTTTTCTTTTTTAATTTATTTTTACTTTCTTTTCTTCTCTTTTATATAAATTCTACATGTATTTGGATCAAGTTTGAAATATTATAATATGTTTGCTTAGTGGTTTAAAAAAGAACTGAGTTACAGGGAAAGTTTAAATAGGTTAGGACTTCATTTCCTGGAGTGCAGGTGATTTGATAAAGGTATTTACATTTATAAGGGGCTTAGACAGAGTAAATGTAGAGAGGCATTTTCCACTGATGATAGGTGAGGTACAAACAAGAGGACATGGGTTAAGGGTGAAAGGGGAAAGGTTTAGTGAAAACTGGGGAACTTCACACAGAGAGAGGTGGAAGTGTGGAATGAGCTGCTAGCTGAAGTGGTAAAAGTGAGCTCAACTTTAACATTTAAGTAGAATTTGGACAGGGACATGGATGGGAGGGATATGGAGGTTTATGGATTGGGTGCAGGTCAATGATTCCAGAGTAATAGTTCAACACAGACTAGAAGGGTCTGTTTCTGTGCTGTAATATTCTATGGTTTTAAATAGTTCATTTTTCAATTCTTCATCGAGTGACTAGTGGGAAAGTGGATCTTGCAAGCAGTTGAGGTGCATTGCATTGCATCTTTTATAAGGAAAAAGTTATTGAGAAGGGAATAGAGGATTTGTTGATGAGAGATGATGAAATGAGGGTTAAGTAAACTTAAGTGGACATGCTTAGGCTTTCAAAATTCCATGGGAAATTTGGCAACAAATTAAGCATGGATCCATATGGAGCAATATTGGTCAGAGAACATCTTAGAAGAAGCCCATCTTTAATATGCCTTTCTTCAATAGGTTAAGGACCACAATTTTTAACACTTCATTGGAGAATTACAATTTAGATAAAAGTAAAAATATTTTTACCTCAATGACCTTCCAGATTCAAAATTTAGCAAGAAACTCAACTCAAATGGGTAACACACCAATTGAGTGCCAACCATGCCAAGGAGAACTTTGTTTAACATACAAGCAGCAGAGCTTCAGTTTAATTTAGGCATCATATTCAGCTTAATATATGAGCCAAATGGCTTGTTATTGAACTGTACTGTCCAATGTTTTAATGGCAAATACAAAGCCTCAAATATTAAACAGAAAATGAGAGCCCTGTCAACATAACCATTATTCCAATGCCCTCTCATCTTTTCCCTTTGTCCATGAGAGTCTACAATTTGAGGCATGGCCTGAAATATTCAGCTTCCTTTCTTCATTGTATGAAATTATTTTTCTATAAAATAAATGGCCTTACACCATTTAAAACTGGCCCTATGAAATGAGATCAGTGCAGGGACAGACATCTTAAAGAATGTGGAAAGAAATGCATGTCTCCAACACATTATCATCACACTCCTTTATCAATGAAAACTTAAGTAGGGCCGTGATTAAATCTTTTATTTAGGTTAAGAAACTATCACTGAACCTAACATGTGAGAAATGAAATGGAGCTTCACCAGGCGTAAAACAAATCATGTTATTGATTACACAGGATACAATAAAATTATGTGCCACAGGAATTGGAAAGACTCTGGAGACAAGATTGTAGAATCTAATGAAAATAATTCATCTGTTTTTGTCGGATTGGAAATATATTGTTCTGTGAAAATTTGCACCTAAAATTACAACCATACTTAGCAAAAATAAGTTTGTCTTCATCTTGAACAAAAAAAAATAGAGAAAACTAAATTGCAATTAACTTGACTGAATACTGTTTTGTACTCCATCATACTGTGAAATATAATTTAGGAAGCAAACACTGTGAAAATTGCTTCTTTAAACACGTTTCACCTATTTTACTAAAACATGATCAGACAGTTTTCATAACATGATTTCAACATTTTAAAAAAAAACAAATTCATGGTTAATGAATAACAATTCAATCATATATTTTGTTCCTTTCCAAGAAAATCATTATCAGGATGTGAAGCATCTGCAGAAGTAGGAAATGAAATCCAATTAGCTGCTCACCATTCAATAAGTCAAGAAGCGTCCATCTGTTGCTCGCACTGATATTGCTCGACCTGCTGAGTTCCTTCCACAGATTGGCTTTTGCTCTAGATTTCTGCATCTGCAGTCCCTCATGTCACCCCATCTCAATTAGACCCCTCAAATCTACTCACCTGCCCAATCCCTCTAATCCTTGATTTACATAGGTCCAATAACTACATTGCCCTCACCATACAAGTTCAGTGAAAGCGCAAGCACAAGGAAAGTCTTTTTTGATCTAGCTATCCGAGCATCCCACTGGCCTGTTTCTCCCCCAGAGCTTTGTAAAAGGTCTTTCATTCTCAGGTATTTGTCTACTGAATCTACGCATTCCAGATGTTGATACTGTTTAACTGTTCCCACGTATTCGATTTTTTTGTACTGGGTAATAACATACACCCATCTGCATAAAATGTTATCACAGCTAAGCTATAACATGCAATGCAAAAGAAAATCTACTGCCTTACTGATGAATATCATTGTGGTGAAGGTCACATTCTCCACAACAGGTTTATCAGGTCTGCCAAACACATTTCAATTTTCAAACTACAAAGAAAATGTATGACCAGTGGATTGTAAGTCAACAAATTGCCTTTTACACTCATGGACTTACTGCTCAGTTTACTGGCATTGCAGTGTACCACGGTCAAACTGGATAAGGATCGGAAATGACAGTCAACACTCACAGCATCAAGAAATCTTACGATTCTACAATTCCTTTCATAAGGTTGCAAAGTGTTTTACAGCTGATAAAACACTTGATAAATGTAGTAACTACAGCAGCCAACTTTAACTCAGCGAGATCTCACAAACAACAATGCGACAATAGTCATGCGAGCAAGTTTTCCAGATGCCATGAAAATTGGCATTGCTGTGAACAGTAAGAAAGATTCTCTAAGGCTACAGCAGAGTATAGATCAGATGGAAAGTTAGGCGGAGTGTTGGCAGAAGGTGCGAAGTGATGCATTTTGACAGGTTAAATCAGTTAGGACATCTACAGTCAATGATAGAGCACGAAGGAGGGTTGATGTGCAGAAGGACCTTGGCGTTTAAGTCCATCATTTCCTGAAAATGGCCACACACAGAGGAATGAAGAAAGTTTATCGCATGCTAGCCTTCATGAGTGGGGACATAGAATCAAAATGTGATAAAGTTGTAACATAACATCCCAAACAGTGGTGGCATATGCTAACTGTAGCAACACAGTTGGCATAGCTGTTAGCGCAATGCCTTTACAGCGCCAGCAATCAGAACCAGGGTTTGAATCCTGCACTGTCTGTAAGGAGTTTGTACGTTCTCCCCGTGTCTGCGTGGGTTTTCCACAGGGGCTCCCACGGTTCAAAACGTATCGGGTTTGTAGGTTAATTGGATGCAATTGGGTGGCACGGACTCGTAGGCCAAAATGGCCTGTTACCCTGCTGTATGTCTGTCTAAATTCACTTGGGGTAGGGTGTGCAGTTCTAATCGCCATACGACAGGAAGGGTGTGATTCCACTGGAGAGTGTGCAGGGGTCATTCCACAGGTCATTGCCTGGAAAGGAGGACTTTAAAATTAGATCAGCTAGACTTGTTTCCTCAGCCATCAAACGAGCCGCAGGTTGACCTGACAGATGTATTAAAGATCATAAGGGTCGATAGAATCTTTTTTTTTTCCCCCCACGGTGGAAATATGAAAAGCAAGACACTGAGAAGTTTCAAAAGGGGACTTGATGGGAGTGTTTCCTTTCACCGAGATATCTGGAGCCTGCTTTGACAGGAGGTGGGAGAATCAGATCCAACCAGGTCAGGCACTGGTAGAGAAAACTCCATATAGGATTCAAGTAGATGCACAAAAGGTCAGTCT